>NC_053113.1:15517427-15562427 GCF_010015445.1 Perca fluviatilis | reverse complement strand
TAAACTTGAGTAATGCTGTTTGATGTTGTGGTTTCAGACATCAGGTTCAGACAATTGCAGTGTAGTTCATCTAACGTGATGAAGCATCCATGGTAAATGTCAAGTTCTCTGTCAATCTCTCAGAAACAAAGAGCAAGTGTTCAACAGTCACACAGTAGCACATTTCTCAACAAACTGCAACCTCAATAGACCTGCAGCCTGAATTGTGAAGCAAGTTGAACTAAGTCTGGCTCTCGTGGGGTTACATGGCTTCACTGAGCCTAGCATTAGTGATCCGAATAATCTAATCATGATTATCAACTGGCTGTTGACTCTGGGTTTTCTTATCCTGCTATATGTGCATTCAAATGAAAGAGGAACACTTCTTAGTTACATGGCAGTCACATGCAACATTATCAGAAGCACAAGTGAAAGAAAATGGGATGAGATGAAATTGATACCCGCATGAAATTTGGTTACTGTAGCAGCAGATTACAAAAGTTTAAGTAATACTTTGCTGATTTTAAACCAGTTGAGTGTCATCTTTGTGTGGGCAGTGTGTTTAGATAAGCGGTGTTTGGCTTCACTTCGTGACGTCAGTGCACAGAGTCCAAGGAGGTCCACTGAGATCCACTGGATGATGACTGTGAATGACACGTTTTTGAATGTGTTTATATTCAAGATGTTAGAGTTAATGTTCAACATTAGTCTAGAGTGAGTATGAAAAATAAATGGATTGTCCACAGATAACGCATTTACTGTCTGTAGTGACATTTTGGTGCTTTGATGAACAAGTAATATGTGCCACAGCAGAAAGGACAACGATAGTAAACTATAGGCAATAATTTACTTTAAATGTCTTATCATAACCTTATTCAGTCTAAAATAATTATTAATCTCAAAGTTGCTACATCCAGAGTTGCAGTGATAGAATAAAAGTGCAAAACATCGGCACTGCACTCAGGAGATCTGTCGGGAATTAAAATAAACTTAGCGCTAATAATTTGCAGCTATAATAGTAATTATTAAGTTAGTGTGGTCCGAACCGGATGCTCTGTCCATTAATTTTACAGTCAATGGATAAAAGCCTAAAGATAGCTGGCTAACCTACTAATCTTGCTTTGTGACACAGGTCCCAGGATGCAATGCACTACACAATTAGTTTTGAGCGAGGGATGCCGATTATGATACTAAACATCTATCATCCAGAGCTAAATTATATTTGTTTTAAGCTATGGAAAGAAGCTAATGCTGCCCTTTTCTTTGGAGATTATTGAAAGGCTTTCTGGGAAATGAAGTATGTGCAGATATTTGGGGGGGAAAAGATTTACCCACACATACATGCACATAGGCTGGAAATACACACACGCACACACAGGACCACACAGATGTCCGAGTGATGGGGCTGCCAGCATTAAGGGCAGTTAGGCGTTTGGTGCCTTGCTTAAGTGCGCCTATCTAGCTACCAGCCCGCTGGACATGAACCGGCCACCCTCTGTTTCCCAAGTCAAGTCCCTACTGAAGACATTTGATGTTTTCCTTTGATTCACTTTTTGCTGTGTGTTTATCCCTGCAGTAAATACTATGAGAGGGAAGCTCTGATGCATGACTTAGTCTTCGGGCCCATCTTGGCAGTCTTACTGGGTGAGTATATCACACTGTGCTTTAGTTGCAAAATATCCCAGAGGCCAGTAACATAAAGTAATAAAGTACAAAAGAGTAACAAAGATTTCTGTATTCATGTAAAATCAAGACAGATTAAGAATTAGAAAGTCATTTCAGAAATTGAAAAAATTGAAAAACCATAAATTCAACCCTTCTGAGAGCTGTTTGTAAGAGCAGACATGTCCGAGCCACCTCCACTGACAGTGTGGCAGCAGGAGCTCTGGAGGCTGACAGCAGGCAGGAGGCTGAGGCAGCGTTTACTAAGCAGAGAAACCGAAACACACATGCAGTGAGCCAGGAAAAGACAACAAAGAGCTTAGCTGACTAAACCAGAAGACAACACGAACAGTGTGACAAAATAAACACTATATCCACACTGACTAAAGAGGTAACGAAGTGCAGAGGAGGCAGATAACAGCTAACAAGGGCTAATGAGGGAATCCGCAACAGGAACAGCTGGGACAACACCAGCTGCACTTAAACTGGAATTACATATAAGATTATTGGGGATATATATATTTTTTTTTACAGTCACATTTATTTTCCCCACTGACTTGCACTTCCTGTAACTTAGAGGATATGCCTGGTGCTATTTTATATCTTTTTTTATTATCAATAAATCTCATGAAATTATTATCAATAAATCTCATGAAAAGACCCAAGCCAACAATAAATAGATCTACTAGCTGGGCCGTAGAGCTCCATTGTTGCCCATAAACTATTAAAAACACATCATTGAGCCACACTGTTGTTTATTTTTGGCTTCATCCCACATACACCATCCTGCTGCCCCAAATACTTGCAGTAGTGCACTACATGTGGATTAATCCATGGATGAAAATAGTCCCCAGCAAATGCACTTTTTTCTCCTGTTTGAATAACGTTTGGTAAAAACTGTCCGGCTGTTTTAGGAAATTACTGAGCCTATTTTTAAATGGATGTATGTATTTGTGAGCTGTTTGTAAAGATTAAAGTCCGTGTTGGGAAGTCAGAAAGTATTGAGAGTATATTGTCTTTTCATTGGATAAGAATAAAAAACAATGATGAACAAAATGATGGCAGGCTTATACTTTAATAGCAATAATAATACACAATAGGCTACAAACTGCATGGTAATTTAACATGTTTTAGACACTACAATTCAGTAATTTTGGACAGCAGAAATAACAAAAACAGTACTACTGTAGATCGTGGTCGGTCAGATTAGATCCAGTTAGTAAACTTACTTTGCTATCAAACAACACGATTCTCCGCTCAGATCTGGTTTTATCAATTTCTGTGTAAATACATAAGTGCATTTAAATAATGATTTAATGCCACAAAAAAGCTGTTTTCAAGTATTATATCAAGGCAGAATTTTCATTACATTATAAAAGACTGAGATCTTCTTCCTTTTGAAATACCTTAAGTATATATTCACCTCAGCTAAGCACTGAAGTAAACTTTCAAAAGGTTTAAATTGAAGTTTCTGCTAAATAGATCTGTTAATGGGTCTGCATGTGTGTGTGCTGTGTTCTCAGTTGGGCCCTGTGCTCTGGAATACACCAAACTGAAGACGTCAGATCATTTCTGGACTGACCCTTCAGCCAACGAGCTAGTTCAGCGCCACCGTATCCACGGGGCCCACCGGGGCCAGGACACATCGGCCGGCCGCCGGCCTGCTCTGGGGGTGAGTGTGGATGCTGCTTTAGATCAGCTGCTTCGGTGTTAAGGATGTGTTTGTATATGGTGGTGGGAAGACGTGATCACTGGGGTTGTGTGGGATGGGAGTTGTTGTAAAAGTTATCAGTTGGACAGGTTTGCTGTTAAAAATATTATCTCTTCTAGATCCGCAAGAGGCAGTCCAGTGGCAGCATGTCAGATGACAGGTTTGCTGCATCAGCAAGGGAGTATGTGGAGTCTCTTCACCAAAACTCCAGAACACACCTTCTCTACGGCAAAAACAACGTCCTGGTGCAACCGGTACGACTGCACGTTGTCACTTTTTGACCAGCTTTTATATACAGTACCTTTTTAATATTCTGTCTGACTATCTACTAGAACTAAACTTCAAATCGGATTTCCCCAATAATCCTACCGAACCAGCACCTAACGCATACACCTGGAATATCTGTGCTGCATTTGACATTTGTGCCAAAGGGTCTGTAGATAGGTTGACATTTGACAGACATATCTCAAAATATGGACAAATTAAGTTAAAACTATTTGCATGGGTAGAAAGTAAAACATGTTTTTTGTTATTTAGGTGAACCAACTCTTTAGTGTATGTTTATGAGGAAGAGAAATTCTTGCACAACTTTCTGACTTAATATTCAACATTTTGTATTTATTTTCAAATGTTCCATCATGTTTTTCAAGATCTTAAAAATGTAAAAGCACAATATTACCAAAGTAAGTGCAAGCAGTAAAGTAACATCCAGCACACCAGAGTCAATCCAGCAGTGTGCACAATTCTGGTGAAGTAGCAGGTTTATGTAGTTTTAACTGTATGTGACGGTTGTTATTGAGCTAATCTCTTAAGTTACTCAGCAGCCATTTACCCATCAGAAGATAACTATCAAAGCAGTGATATCCTGCAGTTAAACTATATGATCATATAAGACCTGTATGTACTGTCGCTGTGACATCGCTTGAAGGGATCTGTAAATTCACACATTGATTAAATGTGGGTTACAGCTACACTTTGCGTTTCAAGCTCTTAGCTCCTAGCTCCTAGCTGTCCATCTTGACTTTATGTACATTTGTGGTATAACTTTTTCTGATGTAAATTCTATTCAGATGTTGATGTGCTGCTGTGGAAGCCCTGAAGCTACTGTTGCTCTTGGATAAAGGCAGAAATCCAACTTGGAAGCCTACGTACATGCAGTACAGCACTTTGAACCCACTCAGCTGGTGTACAGATCAATTGCAAATCATGGTTATTTTCATCCATTATTGTGCTGAACACACACAGACACACCGTGTTTTGTATGTGTGATCTTTGAAATGAAAGCTATCTTTCTCCTGCCTGTAATGTGCTCTGCACTGCCAAGTAGCTTCACCATGTTTGGCCTTGGTAATGTATAATGAGCACATATTTGCCTCCCACAACGCTCAGCCTTTGACAGAGCCACGCTAACACTTGTGGCTGAGTGCACATACAGATTAATCCAGCACTCACTGCACGCTGCGCATGCAACTGTAAATGGGTCTGTATATGATTGTACTCTCTGCTTCTCATATCACAAGATAGTTTCTGTTTATATCCAATGTAACATCTAGAATGCATGCACAGTATTTAACAGCATCTCAGAACGTATCCTGTTTCAATATGATAAATCTATATTAGAGTATAGTAGACCACACTCAGAGGCCCTGAGGCTTGTTTTTAATGACCTGATCTGAGGGTTATTTGCTTGTGATGCCGTGAAGACAATTGTTTTTTCAATCTGATCAAACATTCCTGATGAAGCAGATGAGTTTTTGAGTGTTACATTCTCATAAATGTATAACTTAGTAAATATGTTTCTAACTTAAATTTTGAATGTTGTTTATTCTGCCACAAATAATTAAAATGTTTAAGAGAAATACTTCAAGAAATAGTTCAACATGTTGGGAACTGTGCTTAGTTGACTTTTAGGAGAAGAATGAAATCAATCTCATTTCAGAGAATGAAAAGAATCATCTCATAGTTTTTGTAAAAGAAAGCTAATGAACATAGTTTCCAAAATGTTGAACTAAGATTTGAAAGCAAATTTTCAGGTGGTTAAACTGTTGTATAGATAATAATGGTTTAATCGAGGATGCAGCCTCAATGTTCTGCTCTCAGTCTTGTGCTTCTTCTAACCTGAAGTTTAACATTATTTCCTTTCTGCTTCCTCTTCCTTCTCCCACGGTAGAAGAAGGACATGGAGGTGTTGCGGGGCTACTTCTCACTCCACCAGGCTGGCGATAACCTCACCCTCAAGTGGACACCCAACAAGCTCATCAACGGCACGCTGGGAGACTGTGACCTGGAGAAGAGGTGGCCAAAACCCACCTACTACATATATGTATAGATTATATTAAAATTGTCTAGTCAAGTCAACTTCGTTGTCAATTCTTCAATATGTGCCAGACGTACAGAGCAATTTCTCTCCTACTCACAGTGGGTAGGACACGTACAACAAGTATAAAATAAAAAGATAAGAAATATGTACAAATAAGATAAAGAAAGACAATTAAAAAAGATTAGTAATATGTACAATACAGTAATACATTCTAAATAGTGCAAATGTCAGGCAAAATCAAACTGTCGTTCTTTTTTTATAAAGTGGCCGGTGCTGATCCTGATGGTGGGGGGTGGGGGGGTCCAGCGTCCAGATTTCTTGGGGGGAGGGGAGGGAGAGAGGGGAGGTTGTTGAGCTTCCTGACAGCCTGGGGAATCTAACGCCTACTTGTGAATAAACCGCTGCGTCCTCATAACCAACAAAATAGGTTGATTGCGAATGACTGCCCAAACAACATAAATGTCCGTTCTATTTAACACCGTGACATGGCCACACAATGAGTTTTAAAAAACATGAGCAACAGTGTACTGAGTAAAACATTTATTTGTTTGACCCATTCTCCCCCCCCCCCCCAACCCGCCTTGTAACGCAGAGTTTGGCGCTCATATACTTTGTCACATTTATTCCTCATTTGCTCACATGATAATTACTACGGCCACTTGAAGTAATCGCCTAACATCAAATTTAAATATGGATCTGCACAATCTGCCTGTACCGTCATTTTCTGGGTGAGGACGGTCTAGAAAGAATTGTGCATTTACTGACACTTGCAGTGATTTGAAATGAGCAACTTCCTCTGAAGTTTCATTTTACACCTTGTCTTACCCTCTCTGCCAGTATCTACTGGGACTATGCGCTGACTGTCCCGCTGCGCCAGATAGTCTGTATCCACTGTCACCAACGCCGTGAGTATACTGCTACTTTACCTCCATACCTCCACATTTAGTCATCATTGTACACACCGTCAGATCACACTGCATCGTTCACCTTATATTAAAAGCATTGTCATGAAGGGACAGTGTTTTCATAAGTTGTCGTGTCAAAATATTGATTGCTTGTCTTGATAAAGTGTAAATTGGCTGTTAATGGGCAATGCTGGTTTTCTTATTATTTTCCCGAACTCATCCTTGTTTAATGTTTGTTCATCATATTCCAGCTGATTGTGGTGGTACACTGGTTCTGGTTAGTCAGGATGGAATCCAGCGGCCGCCTCTCCACTTCCCCCCTGGTGGTCACCTCCTGGCCTTCCTCGCCTGTCTGGAAACAGGCCTTTTACCACGGGGTCAGCTGGAGCCCCCCCTCTGGTCCCAGAAAGGCAAGGTGTGTCACCTTGTTAGAGTTGTATTCACACCTAAACATAAGGTTAGATTTATATTAATGCCTGATCAGTCGAAGCAGCAACTTCTGTGCCTAAAAAGTGAAGCCAATGCGGAAGTTGCTTAAACCTGCATTCTATCTAACTTCCAGCAGGGGGCGACTTCATTGGCTCCAAAAAGAAGTCTGATTGTATAGAAGTCTTTAGTTAGGTGCAGCGCCAGACAACACTGCCTTAGCCAGCCAAAGCTCCGCCTTTTGTCCAAATATGGTAACTTCTGGCTCCAAAAAAAACAAGGTAGCGAAGGCCAAATGCCAAAATCTCGGCATTAAAACTGTAGTTTTAATTATTAAATTATCATTATTATCATTATTTTTTACAGTCTACTGACTGCAGGTAAGATTTCTAAATTCACTGAGTGCACTTTTAATCCCCCCCCCCCCCAAGAAAAAAATCTAAACATTCAAACTAGCAATCTTTCAACCGCAACAACTCGCCTAGGAAAATACCAAATAAAACTGACGTTTATCCAAAGCAGTATTGCCTTTTTGATGTTATTTCCAAACTGATCTGGCTTGTTAAACACAGTGGAAGCTCTGTGGCCTTGTGTGAACTTAAATACATTTGTTTGTGTTCTGCAGGGAAAAGTGTTCCCTAAACTGAAGAAGAGGAGCAGTACTGCCAGGCTCATCGACCAGGACAGGAACGGTGAGGAGCCTACAGCTGCTGACTACGTGTTTCGCATCGTCTACCCTGGATACCGCTACGACGCCAGTAAGTAACACTTTTGCATTGTCAGTCACACTGGTGCACACAACAAAAATGTAATCTTCCTTTTATGTTAAACACTCATCTCTGTGATTGCTTTTGTAAATTAAGTACTTTATATCTGTGTAAAGATTGTTTTACCATGATGTGCTTACAAAGTAGTGTGTGTGTGTGTGTGTGTGTGGTGTCTTTCCCACAATGCTCTTCCCGAGGCCCGTAGGGTGGCACTGTTCTAACTGTGTTCTCTGTTGTCCCACTGGTGCAAGCAGTCACTATAAACTACCACCACACCACGGGCAGCCGCGCTCCGTCGCTGGACGACGACGAGGAAGAGGAAGATAGGCTCCATGCTATGATCTCAATGATCTGCTCGCGGAACCTCACAGACCCTAATGTCATGAAAGGTTTTTATCACCTTAACACACCCACCCGACCCCACCGCCCCCCACTCCTGAGACCTCACCCCGGCTTCAGACGTCCCTCCCTGCATCCCACCCATCATGCCCCCTCAGGCCCTCCTCCCTCGCCCCTCCCGACCCCACCTCCCCCGGCTTCGTCTGCCTGTGTGTGTGCTTCCTGAGGCCGAGCCCAACAGTGTGGAGTAGGCTGGGGTTGCCTGTGTTAACAAGGACATGGGGACGTTCAGGCTGATCAACACCAAATTGAAAAGCAAAGTTGCTTTGAGGTTCTTTTGATGACATAATTATGCACTTCATATATTAGCCATATTGAAAGAGCTATAAAGAAATGCTAACGATGGCAAAGAAATAACCATTTACTAATTATTAACATATTAGATCTGAGACAATAGTAAGCCAATAGATACAAAAGAGTCCAACAATAGCTAATACGATTGGCAGCCTCTAACTTGTACTTGTACCATTAGATTTAAAATCTGCTACATTTTTTGACTGAAACGCAAGGACCAGCCATAGAATTTAGAAATGATGTTGCTGAGTCACTGATTCGCTCTGTCACTGAGTGATGAATTTTTACAATTGGTCGTAATGAGTGAGATGACATCAGTGTTGATGTTACCCCATTGGTCATTGCCCTTTCAACCTGTATTGACCAACACAGGCTTTACCTCCGCTATTGCCCATCAATCAGCTGATTAACTTCCTCAGTACACAGTGGATGTTGTTGTTGTTGTTGCTGCTGCTGCCGCCACCCATTTCAATCGTATTGCACGGGCACACTAGGCTACATGCAGATGAACGGCACACCACCGCGTTTGTGTGCGCGTCCTGCTCCTCTCTGTCGCTGTCTCTTCAGACACAAATGAATGTGTAGAACAAGTAGGCCTATGTAATTTAGGTACAGCATTATCAAAGGCTCATATTGTTCTGTAAATCAAGGCATCATCAAACCCTATAATGTCAAATTGAAAGTAGCACTGAGCTGTCAGCACAGTCTCCAGTGCTGCATGCGTAACTCCAGTGACATCAACTATAATGCAGATCTTGTGCGATGCCTGCATAGGCGAATTGTAAGTGAAGCTGCAAGTCCCGAGTATCAGATGGAGGAGAATAGGAAAAGGGAGGAGCACACGCAAAATGAGAGGCAGTCTAAGGGAATGAGCAAGTCTTCTTCACACACCATTGTGATGCGACAGTTACAAAGCCTGTCAGTAAGCAGCCAGATGATTTTGGATCATCTCAAGGCGCCAAATAAAAAAACACAGCCACTGGTAGCCGAATCCCACCATTCCATAGCATTTACCCAACGATATAATACATTTTCAGCTTAATTTGGCTAAAGTTCCTGGATAACGTAATCTGGCACAATAACATCCTGTCTTTAGATATTATCAGACATCCAGTTAATGCCACAATAGGTCTGGCAATGCAGACTAATGCCACAGCAGCTGCTGACACAGTGCCCTTACACCCTTTCTGCTAAATGTCACTCTGTCTCTCTCTGTCTCTTCTCTTTCTTCCCACGGCTCAGCGACACAGTTACATCCACTGGCTTGGCAGGGATCCTTTAGCAAGCCTGTGAAACACAAACTGTCAAATGAATAGACTTGTTTTATAGAGATGCTGCCAAACACAGTGACTGCACATGTCTGTCACCTGGTTTCATCACTGCTACAAAGATTCAAACTTCCCCAGGTCTCCTTGTCTAGGTCAAGGCCTTTCCGGCTGCTTTGCATTCTTGGATTTGCAGTGCTGACTGCCTTAGAGTTTTGAGAGGGTATAGCTCTGGAAGCATGCCTCAACACTCTTGGGTTTACACTGTCGTGGCTAAGAATCGCTTTGATAATTTGCTTCGTTTTTTTTTTTTGCACTCCTTTAATTTGACTTAAGTCTGTTTCCTTCTTTTTGTCCTTGTATTTTTCACTTGCAACATGCAACAATTTTTGCATGGGGAAATGCACCCATTTCATTGTTTTTTTTAAAGAACGACTATGTGTTTCTACGTATTTGTGATGGAAAATCCTCTCACAGTCTCCTCCTCTGTTTGTTTGATTTCTCTCTCTCTTCTTCTTTGACTTCCTCAGTTGTTTGTGCAGTTGTTTGCTGCAATGCTGTTCACTGTAATTCTTCACTAACCCCGCCACCCCCCCTCCCCGTCCCCTCGCCCCCCTCCTCCACCCCTCTCATTACGGTCCTGTGGGGTTCCGCAGTAGTAGAGACGTGGAGTCCTTGTGTGAGCGGGGTTGCATTACTGAGTCCAAAAACAGTTGTTGATGACGTCTAGTCCTAAAGTAAAGAGGGGAGAGCCAAATGTCGGTCTCGCTCCAGCATTTTTTCTGTTCGTTTTTTTTTTTTTTCTTCGTTCTTAATATTATTTGTTTTTTTGGGGTTATTGAACGACCAAAGCGCAGCTTCATATTTATGACAGGTCATCAGCTCCAACCTGAAGAATTAAGGTGAAGAGCATTTATTTAATGTTGAAGTTTTTATGATTTATTTTTTTTTCTTCCCTTTTGTGTGCCCTTTTACTGGTGTCCATTTGTTTTTGTTGTTTATGAGATTTCTTTTGGTGTCTCTTGTCTTGTTCTGGCTTTATGCATCCTGCATGGCCTGAGGGTCAGCCTCGTCCCTGTCTTCTCCTCTCCTACCAGCTCCTTCACTTCCTCTGCTACTTCCTCCTCTCTCCTGTTTGTCTGGAGCGTCCCTGAGCTCTGCTGTCTCCTCTGGCTCCCCTCTCAATGAACTGAACCAGCATGGCTTCCCTGCATCCTCTCTGCCTGTCTCTCCCACAGCACCGGTCCTGCTTCCTTAAAACTGTCCCCTTCCACTTTTGGTTTCCTCTATACGCTTGTTTTTCCAGCTCTCACATGTAACATGAGTGTAAAACTTTCATGCATCTTCTCATCTCTTGATGTCATGAATAAGAAAGAACAATACATGGAAAGATGTATTTATGGTTGAGCTGAGGGGCCTGTGTCATAATATGTAAGGCATAGAACATAGCCAGTGTGAAGTGGATCTAAAGGCACTGACACGTTTAAATAACAAAGAGTGTAGTACACGAAAACATCAGCATCCATTTTGTCTTAGAACACTGAGACCTCTCTGTCTTCTCACTTCCATTCTCTCTGGATTAGACCACGGGGAGATGATGGAGATGCAGGGTTTCGGAGGCAGCCCGTCGTCGTGGCAACAGGCCGGAGTGCCCACTCTGGAATCGCAGTGCCAGTCTTGCTCCACGGCTGGCAGCAACGTGTCGTTCGACTACCCGGCCGGCTGTACCTGCATACACGACCCACTAGACATTCACACGTAACTTCCCAGAGACATTTACTTAACCTGTTATTGTGCTGCAATGAGTGTTTGTTTTGATCTACATTCCATACCGTATAAAAAGAAGTGTCATAAATAACACTAAGAGCACATAAAGGTATTTTGGAAAGCTAACTGTACTGATTCAGTATGTGGAATCCCTACCATGAGCTAAACTGATACTTACGGAGTTGTTGCAAATTTAAACTGACTTGTGAGCAAAATTAGATTTTATGATGCACTGAATCTTTGCTGGGGACATTTTAAAACCTTAGGTTTAACACTTGCCGCCACCTTGGCCACTGCATGGAGCCAGAAAATCAATGTTCACTCAAAGTTGATAGTGGAGTAGGGGGATGAACAAGAAACAAGCAAAAAAGCTGACTGTGATAGGCTGTTAATTTGTATATTGATAGAGTCCACCAAGACACACATTAGAAGATGTGAAATCTCCATAGCGGTGGAGACTATTGTGAGTGGTGCTGCAATGTGGCAATAATTATTGACTTTGTGAAATGGAATTGTAAGGAGATTTTGCGGAGGCAGCGTCTAGTATCTGTCTATTCGAAAAACACATTAAGGCACCTACTGTAAGTTTCCGCTTTGTTCTTGCCTCAGCTTTTAGCCACGGTGAAGGTTTCTTCATTAAAGGCAAATATTTAAAGAATAAGCCTTTACAAATCAAACAGGGGCTTGACAATTATGGTGGATTTCTTTTCTTTTCACTAGTATTCCTCTTAAGATGCTCTGCCAGAACATGAAGAGGCAGATAGTCTCCAGAGCCTTTTATGGATGTAAGTACATCATGTAACCTCTGCACAGTATCCATAATTTATTTCATACATTATAGCTGTTTTTGATCATGCTTGATTGATTGAGATGAATTGTATTCTTCTAGACGACAGCGATTCCCAATGGGTTTGCTTGAGGTTATTGTTCTGCAGCCTGCACTGCTGGCTTCCAGTTGAGAGCACAATTGGTTTTAAAATAATTTTAAGTAATTTTGAAAATAATGTATGGATTATTGTAGCAGCCGCTGCTGCATGATAAAGTAGTAAGTTTGCAAACTGTAATGAATGAGCCCTCTGAATGTGTCAAACATTTAATATAGGCTGTAATAAACTGCTGGGTAAAATAATGCATTTATAGTGTTATTAAAATATTGTTCTTTAAAGGAGACCTGTTTTTAATAACAGCGATAGTCAGTAAGTTTATTCACCTCAATACAACAATATAAACCAATACAAAATACAACTTTAGTTACTTTGAAAGACATTTACATTTTAAAGTAATTATGAGTAGTCATTTATTACCTTAATAGTTGGTACAAGCACTGGTTTACATTTTCATCGATCAGGGAAACATGTATGCACATTTTGCCTTTGCCCATTATACTTGATATTTTGGTTTGTACTTGATTGGCTTACTATTCTAATTTTTGTATCTCCATACTGACTTGACTTTGTTGATGCTTGGTCTCAGCTGTGTGTGTTTGTCTGTGTCTCACCTGTCCATCAGGGCTGGCCTACTGCCGACACCTGTCCACTGTGCGGACTCACCTGTCAGCTCTGGTCAACCACAGCATCGTCCCTCCAGACAGACCCTGCGAGGCGTCCGGGGGCCTCAGCAAGGAGGTGTGGAGCAAGTACCAGAAAGACTGCAAGGTGGGTACAGAGCAATCAGTGAGGCTGAAAGACAAATTAAATATAGCAGCGTGGTCGACCTCTGTCAGCAAGCAGCAAGAATTACAACAACGTAACTAGAATCTTAATATTCTTCCTGGACCATCCGACGCTCCCCTATACCCCTCCAACCCTTCACTTGCAGGCCGGTGAATTTAAAAGCCAGAAATCACAGCAGATTGCCAAGTCATCATTGAGTCATTGGTATTGATTAAGCCCCATAGATAAATCATGGTCATTTTGTGCTGTGTAGGGGCTGTGCAAGTCTTATTCACGGTAATATTTTGTAAATTTAAGATACTGTAAGCTGACACAACATGTGAGTAACGTTCCTTGAGAGAATTATGAGGAGCAAAGATTTCTGTCCTGCTTGTAAATGTTGAGCCAGACACCTTTTCATCATCTTGAAATATGGCAGCATCATTCGGAATCACCCTGTGATGAAACATGACCTCTTGTTTTTTTAACCCCAATGAAACCATACTCAGCAGCCGTCAGACCTAATGACTCAGTGGATGTGCTGTAGTACAGCATCTACAAACGCACCTTTTTGGCTTGTAACCCCGAAGTAAACGTATCATTTCAGATAAACAAAGTGTCAGTGCTAACTTTGTGTAGCAGATGAATGCTTCTTCTACTGTACATCCCTCTACTGTTAGTCATTTCGCAACTCCTCATATTTTTCTTGCAAACCAATGTAGGAATCACAACCCCTTAGGTTGGGAATCACAGTAATACTATGTTGAGTTTCATCGGAATGTGTTGCTATGGTTACAAAGGGTTTCTGAATGCCACCCCTGTTACACATGTCAATTGTGTAAAATGTACAGTGTTCTTTTGGTGTACTGTGGCCTACAGCAATGATGCAGTAAACTCTTGACTGCCTGTCACTGTTGTTTTTGACTCTGTTCCTCTTTGCTGGCGTAGTTTGTCATTTTGTAACAACAGCCCCTGCCACAGTTAAAGAATTAAAAGAAAAGTAGAAGTCTGGTGATACGAATATGAATGTGCCTATTGTCTTTAAACCCCACACTGCTAATTATGGTTAAACTTAATATAACTTACTTATTTAACTCTCTAATTGAGCTTCAGTTCTTATTCTGTCCTCCCCTCACAAATACTGTATCCTCCTTTACAGTAGTTGAGTATATTACTGTAATTGTAAGTCAGGGATTATGTACTGCTCCTGCAGTCTCCACCCCTCCACTCTAATGGAAATTTAATGAGTTTCAGAGGAATGAAGTTTCATTACAGAGTGTAGTATGATACCATCGTAGCTATTAAAGCAGCCATTGTAATCATTCATCAACTCCAACAAAGTCATCAGTACTAATTTACACTCTATTCATATCTGTGTCCTTTATCTTCTGCACTTATCTATGTCTTCCTCTGAATGGGTCGCAATCACTCTTTCTCTCCTTCCATTATTGATGCACTTCCTGCTCCTCTTATTCGTCTCACCACTCACACCAGGCTTCTTCTTCCTGTCATCAAACTTCTTCTTTTGGTTTATATTCCTAATATCCTTTGTGTGTGTGTGTGTGTGTGTGTGTGTGTGTGTGTGTGTGTGTGTGTGTGTGTGTGTGTGTGTGTGTGTGTGTGTGTGTGTGTGTGTGTGTGTGTGTGTGTGTGTGTGTAGAACTATAAGGAGCTGGAGCTGCTAAGGCTGGTTTATTATGGCGGAGTGCAGCATGACATAAGGAAGGAGGTCTGGCCTTTCCTGCTGGGGCACTACAAGTTTGGCATGGGCAAAAAGGACATGAGCCAGGTACTGCACGCACACACACACACACACACACACACACACACACACACACACCGTTTTAATTTGTCTCTTTGCAGTGTGTGATTGTCTTTTTTTTCCTGTGAAGATTGATGGAAAGATCAGCGAGCGCTACCAGCAGGTGATGCGCGAGTGGAAGGCCTGTGAGGTGATTGTCAAGCAGAGGGAAAAGGAGATGCAGTCGGCCATCTTTGCCAAGCTCTCCTCAGGCAGCAGCATCGACAGTCACGTCCTGCGACTCGTTCACAGAGACTCCACACTAAGCAATGAGGTGAACATCGGATTCCTTGTTAAACTTAGCAATATAGAGAGTATTTGTTACAGTATAGTGTCCTGATTGTGACTGGCACTCAGACTAATATAATCAACTGATCCCAATGCTGTAATTAACATGTTTTCAGAAATGCATGATATTAATTGTATACGATTGCATTTCTAAACATTTGCATATTTCATTGTTTTAAAAACTGCATCTTTGCTTGATACATGTCTTCATTACACACTGTGCCTTACATATCACATAGCGAAAACAACCAAACAACCAACTAGCCTATAACCCCATACTACATTATTACAACTTCACAATCTTAACATAACAGAAGTTATCTCAGGAGATTTTTCATATAGAGCAGGTCTAGATAACAGTTTACAGAGACACAACATTCCCCCATGAGCAAGCATTTGGCAAAATGGTGGCAAGGAAAGAAACCTCGAACAGAACCTGGCTCTAGGTGGGCGGCCATCTGCCTCGTCCGGTTGGCCAGTAACATTTGCAGAAGACAGAACCACTGACTGAGAAATCAAAAGTCATGATTTCAGTGCTGAAATCATAATGATCCATATGATATGACTTATGATCCCACACCCTGCACCATTGCCCTTTGCTGGCCTCTATTACTTATAAAGTTCCATTCTTCTTCAGGTGTTTATGTCGGTGGATGAGCCGGATGCAGGGAGCCAGGAGACGCCCAGTGGAGAGGACAGTACCCCCACCATGACCACCCTGGTTCCCCCTGCAGCCCTCCCCCCAGAGGAGCGACCTCTGGTGGAGTTTGACTCCCCTGACTCGGGTCTCCCTTCCTCCAGAAACTACTCAGTGACCTCTGCTCATTCCCAGATCCTGTCCAGCATAGATGACGGTCAGAGCACGGAGGAGGAAGGGGGGGGCGGGGAGGAGGGCAGGACTTCGGGTGTGCTGGGGCGGCGTCAGGACTCTCTGACTGAGGACAGGCTGTGCAGTCAGCTGGACAAACTGGTGACCAATGGAGCAGCTGCAGAGGCGATATCACCGTCACTCTCCTCATATACGGTACGTACAGTATAAGGATATGTCTGGTTATATATTATTAACTCTGACTGAGCAATTGTGCAACAAATGGCAAAATCATGACTTAAAGGCTTAAAAGACTAACCAAAAAACTTGAATTTACACTTAGTCCCCTACTGATGTTATCACCAATGTTTCCTTTGTGCAGATCGAGCTGTTGGACACAGTCGCCCTCAACCTCCACAGGATAGACAAAGATGTGCAGCGCTGCGACCGCAACTATTATTACTTCACCACAGCCAATCTGGAGAAACTACGCAACATCATGTGCAGGTATGTAGAAGAAGTATTTAGAGCCTTCAAATTAAAGCTGCTATACAATATTTTTTATATGAAATCAAATAACTGTGTAATCTGAAAGGTCGCTTGTAGTAACAAACCCATAGAGAAATATCACCCCACCCACCTGACATTTCTTTCAAATGTACTGGAGTAGATGTATTACAGTAAGTGGAAGACTATTAAATAAAAGTATGTTAAAATGTGCACTTACTGTAAGTACAGGACTTGAGTGGATGTACTGAGTTCCATCCAGTCGCTGTAAAACACACACAGACACAGACACACTTACACACGCACGTGTACATCACATCTGGTGAGTTGAATGTGATTTGTTAGCTCTCGTTTGTCTTGGTGTGTCCTTCTTGCCTGCAGCTATGTGTGGGAGCATTTGGAGATAGGCTACGTTCAGGGCATGTGTGACCTGCTCGCGCCGCTCATGGTCATCCTGGATGATGGTGAGAAGAAAGACTCATCTTATACTTTAAATCTCCTGACTGTAATTAGAAATAGCATGAATGAAAAAAAAGCCCAAGTCGGCCATTACAGAATTTATGCTTACAATATGCCTTATTTAATAATAGAGGGGGGGGGGGTTAGATTGTATGTAGATCAGTTCAGTTAAATTGAACAGTCTGGTGGGGGTAGACATGAAACTGTCTGTTTTGTAAGGTTGTTTTACCCGAACCTTGTCGCAGCAAATAGACTCATTTATAATTTAAATTAGTGAATGTGATGGGAGCGTTAAAGTGCTGTCCTGGCTACATGACCCTATGTTCTTCCTTTGTGTGTGTGTGTGTGTGTGTGTGTGTGTGTGTCTCAGAGTGCCTGGCGTACAGCTGTTTCACTCAGCTAATGAAGAGGATGAGTCAGAACTTCCCTAATGGCGGAGCCATGGACACACACTTCGCCAACATGAGGTCATTGATCCAGGTGACGGATAACTCTTACTGTGTGTGTGTGTGTGTGTGTGTGTGTGTGTGTGTGTGTGTGTGTGTGTGAGAGAGAGAGAGAGAGAGATAGAGAAAGAGAGTGTGTCACATATAGTAAAACTACGTGGCAACCTCTGGTGCTGAAAAATGGAGCCAATCCCCATAGACCCCCATGTCAAAATTCCCAATTTTACAACGGAATTAAACATGTTTACAGCCTGGTACAGCATTTTAGCTCTTCAGAAACCTATGGGTGACGTCACAGAGACTTTGTCCATATTTTACACATTTTACTCTGTGACTAAAACCCATTGACGTTACCTCTGCTCTTACTCTGATGTCAGATCCTGGACTCTGAGCTGTTTGAACTGATGCAGCAGAATGGAGATTACACTCACTTCTACTTCTGTTACCGCTGGTTCCTGCTGGACTTCAAGAGAGGTGAACAGCACATTTTTTACTCTCAATGACTGACCTGTAATCCCCAACTCATGGATTGGTGTGCTTTAAAGCTGCATTAAGTCATTTTGACCACTGGGGGGGACTGAAAGACTCATGATTACACACACACACACACACACACACACACACACACACACACACACACACACACACACACACACACACACACACACACACAGTTAGCAGTGTTTGTGGATGGGAAGCTGGCAGGTGTTCTTGTCCTTGTCGTACTCCACTAAACACTCCTAGTGGTTGGTGAGGCATCGGCACAGTGGGGGGTCACAACATCCGGCATGCTCTCGGGTTGAGTTCATGACTGGCAGGAGCAGTGGTAGAAAGTAACTAAGTACATTTACTCAAGTACTGTACTTAAGTACCATGTTTTCGGTATTTGTACTTAACTTGAGTATTTCTATTTCGAGCTACTTTATACTTTTATTCCAGTACATGTATTTGACAGCTGTAGTTACTAGTTACTTTGCAGATTCAGATTAAGTAATACGAAATAAAATTAAAATGAGAATAATGATGTGTTATAATAGATTAGGCAACCTGGCAGTATATACTTTGTACATTTTTTTAAATTAGCCCCACATTTACCAGCTGCAACATTAAAATGATCCTTACACATAAATGCACCAATGATTATGCAATGATTATATAATATCTATTATGCTCAGATGGGCCATTCTGCATAATGAGTCATTTTACTTTTGGTAGTTTAAGTATATTTAGATTCTTTTGTACTTTTACTTAAGTGCAGGACTTTTACTTGTAACAGAGTATTTCTGCACTGCTGTATTGCTATTTGTACTTGAGTACCAGATCTGAGAACTTCTCCCACCACTGAGCAGCAGTAAAGAGGTGCTTAGCAGCAAAACCATCTGCAGCATAAACAGGTGGAAACCCCTTACAGAAATGAGTAAAATAAATGCAAGACATGTAATTACTACTAATTACTCTTCCTCTCATTTCTCTTCCTGTCAGCTGCACTATATTTAATCTTTCTGATTAAAAATGCAAGCCATTCAAGAGGTTTATTGTCAAATGCACAGTAAAGACAACTCACACCATGCAATAAAAAGCTTGCTTTGCCAGTCTACCTCACACAACGAATAAAAAATGGAGAATAATACAATAAAGCTAAAACAAACAATAACAGAATTGTAATAAATTAAACTATTTAAAAAACTACTACTGATAAAAGCAAGAATGCCTTAAAGTCAGGTATCTCTGTGATCAAAATGACCATCGTCTAAAACTTCTAAACACTTTTATCAGGACCACAGGAACATGGCAAGACATGGAGTCAAATACGCTGACGATGAAAATGTGTTTTGTGCGTGCGTGTGCGTGCAGAGCTCCTGTACGAGGACGTGTTTGCAGTGTGGGAGGTGATCTGGGTGGCTCCCAGGATTTCCTCGCAGCACTTTGTCCTCTTTCTGGCCTTGGCCCTGGTCACAGTCTACCGTGAGATCATCGTGGACAACAACATGGACTTCACTGACATCATTAAGTTCTTCAACGGTAAGAGACACATACACACACACACACAGTATAGTGTGTGCTGTATTTACAGTTTGTGGATTGCTTATTTCTTCACTATCCTGTCATGAGTCAGACTTCCGTCCCATCGGAGTGTAGACTTAACCACGTCTACGCTGAACATCTATCATTCTAAAGGCACCTGTATGCTTCAAACAAACTAGTTCATACAAAGTGTCGTCCAACCCCGTCTAAAGGCAAAAGTGTTTATACCTGTTCTAAAAAAAACACACTCAAAGTTGGGCTGTTAAGCCTGCGGCCATATTGAAGATGTGGTTGTTCGTGCAGTTGTAAATTATAGCATGTAGAGTGTGGTCTAGACCTAATCTGTAGATTGTCCTGAGATAACCTCTGTTATAATTTGACACTATAAATAAAATTCAGTTGAATTGTGTGAATGTAATATTTCTGTAGTTGCCCCTCTCATAGTGTGTCTGATCCACAGAGATGGCTGAGCGTCATGATGTCCAACACATCTTGAAGATAGCGCGTGAGCTGGTGCACAAAGTCCAGTCTCTGATGGACAACAAGTGACTATAGAGGAAGAGAAGGAGGAGGAATGGGAGGATGCAGAGGGAGAGTGTCCGACTAGAGGACACTCAGCTCTTCCTCTCATCCCTCAGAGAGTGTTTCCAGGCCTTCCCCTATCCAGAGCAGGTCCAGTGAGTCCAGGTCTCCTCCCTGCCCAGATGAAGGCCCTGGGAGTGTGCCAGGAGCGCTGCTGGAGCGGCCTGGCTCTGGAGCGGCCTGGCTCTGGGGCGGCCTGGCTCCGGAGCTCGGCTTCGATCTGTTTACATTTACCTTCACATGGAATGCCCATGGTGTCCGTACAGACATGTGGATTTGTCTGCATGCTTGTGAGTTTGATCACACTGTGAACACATTCTTGAGTCTCCCCAGTCCTATAGAGGATGTGTGCGTGCATTAAAACACACACACACACACACACACACACACACACACACACACTCTGAAAACAACATCGGTTCTACCAATACTTCAGTTTTCTAACGTGTCACTCCTTTCCTAACTCTGAACTGAACATTTTGGATGCTTGTCTGGAAGGCTTTAGCGTTCTCAGTGTTTGATAGATTCTTCCATGCAATGCCAGTGGAGGCCACAAGGAGTGCAGGATTTACAAACAACGTTGTCAGAGGAGCCAGAAAGTTTTCATTAGTGACCAAATGGACTGTGCCAACTACCTTTTCATGAGTGTTTTCTACAACAAGCATGTGTGTTTTTACCCCCCTTTTTTCTTTATGTCCAGGAGTTCATTACCACACAAATGTTGCCTTTATCAGTAACAGCCCAAGGTACTTAGTTGCACTTTTTTGGGAGGATTTCCTTCATGGTGCCTGTGAAAGCCTCACCAGAGTTGGTGGGGGCCAGAGGCGCCACGAGAGGCCAAACTGTCGAGAAACTCTGGATGAATTGCAGCCAGTTTTCCTGAGCATGTTAGTCCGTGGTTAATGCATGTTTAATCCTCGTTCCAAGACAGAAGACACATAGCATCAGAGCACAACAGTAAAGACAAAAGCACACAGGCCTTACTCCTTATTTTAAAATAAAACATGTGCATCTCTATTTAGTAGTACCATGGATTTTGTTCAGGGACCACTGGGGATGCTGAGGTCATGGCTTTGGTAATATTTTATTTTTAAAGATTATTCTTTGGGCTTTTTAGGCCTTTATTTATAGGACAGCTGAAGAGAGGGAGAGAGAGAGAGAGAGAGGGAATGACATGCAGCAAAGGGCCGCAGGTCAGAGTTGAACTTGCTGCCGCTTCGTCGAGGGGTAAACCTCTGTATATGGGTGCACACTTTGGTAATATTTCTGGGGATTTGGGGTGTTAAATGACCGGAGGATAAATTAACATAAAAAACACATATTACAACATGTCAGGTCAAGGCTGATTTTTTTTTTAATTTAAATTAAGATCTTAAAAGTAACTGTTTTAAAGGGCTTTAGTATTATCCAACAGCTTTTAGACCATTATGTTAGGAAATGCAAATTTACAACTTTCAAATGTAATTTTAAAGAAATGTGTAAAGAGATTTGTGGCTGGTAAGAAGTAGACACAACAGGCTCAGAGAAAGAATATATAAGAAAGTGAAAAAATGAAACATGATTAAGAAACACCTTTGAGAATGGAAAGAAAGTAACAGGTATTGAGTATATTTACCTGTATCTAAATGTGGATATTCCTTAAGAAGAAGAATACGACTGGCATTATTCTAGATTTTTTTTGTTATTGTCAACAAATCCAATGAAAAGATCAAACCTTTCCAATTCTCTGTGGCCTCAGCCTCATGCCCATTGGTTCCTACTAAAGAAAAACTGAGTATCAAAAACTTTTTTTAAAGGCTAAGTAATTTACTAAAACAACTGGCCCCTTTAGTTTTAAAGCAAGCTTTATACGAACAAGAGTAAATAGTGAATTTGTTGGGGACTATTTTCAGTGGTGGATTAATATGCATTTGATGCTGTTCTTAGTATTAAAGCAGCAGATTTCCCCCTGATTTTATAATTATTCTTTTGTGGGAATATGTCACCCTTCTCCCTGGATTTCTTGAAACAGACATAATTTTCTGATATTCTTTCATATTTGTTAGATAATGTGGTAACACTAGAGTAATTTCTCTTAAAAGTACCTTAATTAGTATCTTAAAATTAGTATCTTACAGAATGGTTTGATTCTCTGTCTTTTAATAATAATAATAAATTGAATTTATGTAGCGCTTTTCACAAACTCAAAGTCGCTTTACAGGTAGATAATAAAGACAAACAAAACAAAAAAAAGATTCAGGCACAGATGAAAAGGAAAGGGGGGCGTGGGGCTAGGGACAGGCAGAGGTGAAGAGATGGGTCTTGAGGCGGGACTGAAGATGGGGAGGGACTCAGAGGAGCGGATCTCTTGGGGGAGGGAGTTCCAGAGCGTGGGAGCTGCCCTGCTGAGCTGAGGTTATTACTGCTTCAGTGGCACGGAACAAGATATAAGGCTACACACACACACACTTGTTAGTAGGATACATTTATTGTTGGTTTGGGTCTTTTCATGGGATTTATTGCAATAGAAAAAAATATAACTATTACCAGCCTTGTGCTTTACATTAGTCCATGTCTTTCTTCAGAACGTGAGACAAACATGCTCACCGCTCTAAAGCACCACGAAGACTTTTTATTGCATTCAGCACTATACTGTCAGGAAATGTGGTTGCAATTGTCCATGTGGAACCTCGTTCTCCTCCTGCCTAAAGTCCGGCGTCTAAAAAATAAAACATGCTTGGACTGGGTTGGTCTAAATAACAAATCTGTGGTCTGAGAAGAAGCGGATTCCAACGCCAAACTTTCTCTAGTGTTCAGTGAATCAGTATTAGGTTGGTGCTGGCTTCGCAGTAACAGCACAGAGTACATTCATGTTTGTATCTGAGAGGATTTGGGACATTTTTGATACCGTTTCCAATCCCCGTCGTCAGTGTGACCCTTTATCTCCACCCTCCTCGTCTCCTCAAAACGTCCAACCGAGCTGCATATGATTGGTCATCCAGCACGGACCTGCACCTGTGATTCAAGTGCCAAGAGTCTTCCCCAATCCTGAAGTGTACTGTAGTCATCCAGCTCTCTGATTTACTAGTTTGATCCCAGGAACGGGCGGTGGTGGAGATGTACCTCGATGTACATCCTCGCCACTCAACCACCCTGCCGCCATGGCGACGGACGAGGGTCGCCGGGGGAACAGGGGCCCGTAGCAGAGCTTTTTCTTCCAATCAGGACATTGTGTACCAAAGCCTTGAAACAGCCCCCTCTGTGGTATGACGACAACGTGCAATTTCATACTGCATGTTAAAGACTGACTGTTTACTATGTGTGTAAAATATTTTTGAAAATGGTGATCTTGGATTATTTAACTACTGTGCAATTTCTGTCGTTTGAGAAAATCCTTCAAAGTCTATATTGCTGTTAATACGAACCGAAAGCCCAATATTTCTATGAAGACAGTAAGAACATATATATATATAAAACTTATTTTGAGATCTATTTTTATGTTGGTTTTAGCAGCACTAGTTGGAGGTGTATACTGTGCAGAAATGCAGAATGTTTGCAGACTATGTTACACGTTGACTGTTAAGTGTTTTTTCCTCAATGTTGTGCACTGACTTCAAGATTTCAAATTTCTATTTATTTAAAGAGCCAATGATTGCATTGCTGAATATGTATTGGTAAGGATGTATCATTTGCCTTGAATGTAATGTATTATTAAATAAGAGGTTGTTCTGTAGTTCTGCTCTCTTTCTTTAACCTTTGATGCTACACAGAAGATGTCCGATGTCTGTAGATGTTCCTTCTCTTGTTCTTCTCTATAGACATGTACAGACTAATTTATAGCTGCTAATCAATATTGTTTATATGCACAATAGATCAAATTACTGTGTTTAATTTGAAGGGAGCCAACATAGCAGTTCCCCTCAGCTAGACAGAGCTTTTTAGAATCTTTCAGCTTGTTTTGTTTTCAGCCTACAATTTACTGTTTGCTGTCAGTGGCAGCTGTTTTAGGCAAGAAAATAAGCTCTAAAAGTCCACTGCCTGTCCAACACCAAAGAGCAGGCAGACAAAGGTAGCAACTAGCTGGTGAACACAGTGGAGCAGCTAGCAGCTTAAGAGTCAAAAGTCAAAATATAGTATATTGAAAAAAGTGATAACACAGTCATTGTATAGTATGTTGATAAAAGTGCTAAAAGTCACAGTATAGTGTATAGAAAAAAGTAATTATATAGCATGTCGAAAAAAGTGCTAAAAAAGTCATAGTAAGAAAGGAAAAAAAAAAAATCATAGTATATTATATCAAATAAAGTCATAGTACAGAATGTCGAAAAAAGTCATAGCTTAGTAATGTCAAAGTCAAGTCATAGTATAGTATGTGGAAAAAAGTCATAGCATAGTAGGTCGAAAAAAGTGATAAAAAGTCATAGTATAGTATGTCGAAAATAGTGACGGTTTTCAACATACTTTATTTGGTGGAAAAGTGGCTCAATGGTTAGCACCGCACCAGCAACTACATGTTCTTCCAGACTTTGTCTTGCATACTATATTATGACTTTTTTCGACATACTATACTATAGGTTTTTCTAACTTTTTTCGACATACTATACATTGACTTTGTTATCATTTATTTCAACATACTATACTATGACTTTTTTTAAGGGTACTATACAATGACATTTTTAGATATACTATACCATGCCTTTTTTGACATACTATAATACAACTTTTGTATCACTTTTTACTACATACTATACTATGACTTTTTTCGATATACTGTACTATGATATTTAACATTCTATACTATGACTATGTTTTAGCACTTTTTTCGACATGCTATACTATGACTTTTTCAACATACTATACTACTATGACTATTTTTGACATAGTATACTAGGACTTTTTTAGCACTTTTTTCGACATACCATCGTATGACTTTTTTGTCATACTATACCATGAAAAAGTAAAAGTCAAAAAAGTGATCAAAAGTTATAGTATGTTGAAAAAAGAAAAGAAAAAAAATCACAGTACATCAAAAAAAGTCATAGCATAGTAGGTCTAAAAAAAATGATAAAACGTCATAGTATAGTAAGTCAAAAATAGTGATATACTATGCTGTGACGGTTTTCAACATACCTTATTTGGTGGTTAACACCGCACCATCAAGTAGGCGCTACAGACTCTGACCCAGAATCAATTCCCAGGCTGGGCTGGCTTTGTTATCACTTATTTCAACATACCATACTATGACCTTTTTCGATATACAATACTATGACTTTTTTCGAGATACTATAATACGACTTTTGTATCACTATTTACTACATACTATACTATGACTCTGATACTGATGCTATTTGATATACTGTACTATGATTTTAACATTCTATACTATAACTTTTTTCGACATGCTATACTATGACTTTTTCAGCATGCCAGAGAAAGTCTAGAAGAAAATACTACACAAAAATGGCTAGCCCAAATTGGGAATTGAACCTGGGCCAAAGACTGCAGTTTATACCTGCTGGCTGGAGCAGTGTTAACCACCAAGCCACTAATGTAGAGAGTTGAAAACAGTCATAGTATAGCATGTATATAAAAAATAAATTAAAAAAAAGCGATTTAAAAAAAGTCATAGTATAGTATGTCGAAAATAGTCATAAAAATGTGATAATATAGTATTTCAAATAAAGCCTGGTAGAACATGCAAACTCCACACAAAAACGACTAGCTCGAACTGGGAATTGAACCTGGGTCAGAGTCTGCAATGCTTATTGGCTGGTGCTTGTAAGAGTGGTGCTAACCACTGAGCCACTCTTCCACCAAAAAAAATATGTTGAAAACAGCCACGGGATGGTAGGTCGAAAAAAGCCATTTTCAAAATACTATGACTTTTTTAGCACTTTTTGTGGACACAATATAGTTTGATTATTTCAATATACCATACTATTACTTTTTAATGGCTTTTTTCAACATACTATGTTGTCATTGTTTTCAACATTCTATATTTGGTGAAGAGTGACTCAGTGGTTAGCAATGCTCCTATAAGCACCAGCAAATAGGCATTGCATACTCTGACCCAGGTTCAATATCCAGGCCGGGCAGGCTGTTTTTGTGTGGAGTTTGCATGTTCTTCCAGGCTTTCTCTGGCACACTTACTATGACTTTTTTTCGACATACTATACTATGACATTGTTATCACTTTTTTCATCATACTATACTATGACTTTCACCATAGTATGTCGGAAAAAGTCATAGTATCATATGCTAGAGAAACTCTGGAAGAATATGCAAACTACACAAAACTGAAGCCCAACCAGAGAATCGAACTTAGGTCAAAGACTGCAGTTCTGACTTGCTGCTAGGAGCGCTGTTAACCACTAAGCCACTCTGCCATAAATGTAGTATGCTAAAAACAGTCATAGCATAGTATGTCGAAAAAAGACATTAAAAAGTCATAGCATGGTATTTAGAAAAAAGTCCTAAATAAGTCCTGTCGAAAAAAGTGATACAAAAATCATTGTATATAGTAAGTTGGAAAAAAAAAAAAAGTCATAGTATAGTAGGTCATAAAAAGTTATACAAATTCATAGTATAGTATGTCCACAAAAAAAAAAGTCCTAAATAAATCATAGTATGTCCAAAAAAGTGATACAAAAATCATAGTATACAGTAGGATGAAAAAAGTAATAGTATAGTATGTCGAAAAAAGTCCTAGGATAGTATATTGAAAGATGTCATACTAACAGTATGCAGAAGTATCGAACGCAAGAATCGGATCACAATACTGTTGAATCAGCAGTCACACAAACGTGCACCGCTGTATAAACCAAAGTCTAAGGTTTTCAAAACAAGATTTTACAACACATGGCTACAGCAGGACCCTCTTAGTTCATTTAAGATGGAATTTTTTTTATAGTGTATTCTAATTCCTTTGACAATTGTAATTATTCAAATTCGGCAGAACCTTTTGACCTACTGTAAACTTAGGACTGTTGCTACCTTTACATCCAAATGTTTACCATTGTTAAGGATCATGAATTGCTCGTCAGGACTTCAAATTTAATTTCACTCTCCTCTCTTATTTTTACAGAAGGATTGATGTCACCATTCAACGAAATAAAAACAGACTGACGACAGGTTTAAAAAAAAAGAAAAAATGTTTATCACGGTTGATACTGATCAGTACCCATGACATTGCACAATACAAAGGCATGAAAAAAAGTAACATTAAAATAGGTTTTGCATCTTCCAAAAGCTAATTTTCCATTCATAAATGCTTCTTGCGATTTCAATTCACTGCAGTTTCTTACAACAGAATCACAGAGTTGTATTCTAAATAGCCAGAAATCATTTCTAAAACAAATCGATGAGCGTGATGTGACACGGAAAAGTAACAAATCAGCAGACATTCTGTGGTTGTGAGAAGTATTAGTATCATTTTTTTGTACAGTACAACATCGAAGGCCAAAGGGTGGCTGACTCTGGTGAGGAGAAGGTCCCGCTGTGGTCATGGGACCTTTGAAAAGTGCCGCGGCCCAACACAGACGGGTGAGAGGACGTCCATGTGTTTCTGTTCCACTGCACCTCTGTTCCTGTTCGAGACATGACAATGTATCGTCTTAGACACACAAACACTACAATATTACGATGTCCAAATTTAAGTCGATATCTAGTCTCATATCACGATATTGATATAATATTGATATATTGCCCAGCCCTACTAAACATGAATTGAATAATCAGAAAAATAATTAAACGCACTGATCAATACATGAAATAATTGTTAGTTGCAGCAGCACTTTGACTTTCCCTCTCTGTCACCACTAGCCTAATCTACATCTGTCAAGTAACTTGCTCAGATGAATGTAGTGGAGCCCAACGTACAATATCTGTCATGTCCAGCTGTACCTGTGTGTTGTGGTGATGGCACTCCTGCTGCTCCTAACTGGGGTTGGGTCTCTCTGCGGACTTCTGAATCTGCATGGGAGGAACAAAGGGCAGAAAACACACCGACAGAAGTTACAGAATGTGCTCTCAGGATGACGGGCAGCTCTGTAACAAAGTAAGGAAATACCACAATATGCAACTTGAACCACCAAGAAGATGCCCACAGTCAGCCGACTCACTGACTTTAACATGTTTATTTCCGTTCCCCCATATTCAATGAACAAAGTGGCTGAATGTGTTGACAATGAGGCAATATTAGCAAATCGAAAGCAGATCTCTTCTGTGGTGTGTTCCTAAAACGTGTAGAAAATAAATGCAGATTCATCTGACTACCAGAGGAGGGCAGAAGTGCTCTTAAGCCAACATCAGGCAACAACAAGGCAACACAAAGAGACTAACAAACAAAATAACCACTAAAGACCAAACACATTACAATCCTGAAGCTGAGACCAGAAAACGACAACAGGCTGCATTGTATGGCAAGAAACTAAAATTCCAAAAACAAGGGATGAGTAAATGACGAGATCTTCCACTGAGTTGCAGATGGTTTAACTCAAAATCAAAAAAAAAAGGCTGAATTTGAAAATAGAAATAAAAGAAAAAGCTCGACAACAGGCAGAAATGTTACTGTACCTGTGATTGTTCTTTTAGGAAATCTGGTAGCTGAAATTCACCTTTAAAGACCTGGAAAAACAAAGGACCAGGTTTAGAGGTTTAGAGCTCCACAAATTTATTGAATCTTCATGAATTCATCATCTGGATAACCATAGTGAAGATTTACTGGGTCATGTGTTCACTTTAAATCAAAATTATTTAACAAATCACTGAATAAATTCAATAAAAAGGAATCATTTGTACATGCATGTACAAAAGCATGACCATCACTGCTTAAAATCCAAGCTGATTGGACTCTCGAGTCTAATAGATGAAATCCACCTCAGCGTGTATCTGACTCGGGGCGTTCTGTTGTGACGCCGCGTCATGCAAGGTGAACATTTATAAACGGTCAGGGCTGCTGGATGCATACCAGGAATTTCATGCTCTGCTTCTGGTGTCCTATAGTTTCCCCCCAGGGGGCCGACATTGGACCAGACAGAGAGGTGAAAAAGAGACAGAGCAGGGAAAGGGAAAAGAAACTCTGGCTCTCTCTCTCTCTCTCTCTCTCTCTCTCCTGTTGGCCTCAGCCATACAGTCTACACATAAATGGACTACTGCCGGATCCTTCACGATTATTACTAATGTGTCTTATTTTCCAATTCTTACACAATATCTACACAGCAAGTCACCTTTATGTTGAACGAAAACAACACTAGGGCATTCTGTCGGCCAGAGATAATGAAGAGTGTGGAGGAAATGTTAGGCAATGAGCAGTCCGTATCGACAGAGTTTAATTAATTAATGGGATTGTTCCGGTCCCTCATTTTCAGCCGGATGTCCGTCACCTTCCGCTTTCTTTGTGTTGGCATTTTAAGCTCCGGACGACTTATGAGGACTATGGTGAACTGCTCCTCAGATCTCTGCAGGGTAAATCCAGACAGCTAGACTATCTGTCCAATCTGAGTTCTCTTCTTCTGCCGCCTAGCGCCACCCAAGACGATTGTGATGTGTTTACAGGTGCTCTAAGCGATGTTGGGTGATGTCACTTCTTGTTGACGTTCAGAGTATTGTCAAACATTCCTCCTCCTCCTCCTCCTCCTCCTCCTCCTCCTCCTCCTCCCTCCTCCTCCTCCTCCTCCTCCTCCTCCTCTCCTCCTCCTCCTCCTCCTCCTCCTCCTCCTCCCTCCTCCTCCTCCTCCTCCTCCTCCTCCTCCTCCTCCTCCTCCTCCAACCCCCACCCCCAAATCCTTCTTGTCGGTTATTGGCTGGAACACTGTTTGTTATGTTTCGTGGTGCAGGTTGGCGCGGTTTGTCTTAGTTGCCGTTTGTGGACCCTGGGCTGTCCACAGACACCGCGTTTTATTTACAGTGTGTTCAGGGGACAGGCAGCTAGCGGATAATGAGAGGTTTGCTATATGTGACAAAAAAATGTTTCAGCCTAAAAAAAACGAGCGACATCGCTTAGAGCACCTTTAAAGAAATGGCAATAAACCAGAGCACGTTTTTCTCCTATCCCGGAATGTTGTGTGGACTAGCCAGACCTTCCTCCGCAGCGCTGTGGAGGAAGGACTGGCTATGCGAGACTAGGCTATGAGTAACAACAGTGTGATGATGGACTCCCAAACTAACATTTGACATTAGGCTCCCCAGCATATACTGCATTTAAAGCCTTTTTGTCAGTTCCCATATACAATGGCAATTTCTTAACACATTGTGTGTGTGTGTGTGTGTGTGTGTGTGTGTGTGTGTGTGTGTGTGTGTGTGTGTGTGTGTGTGTGTGTGTGTATACTTTTTCATAAAAAAAAGTTTTGCATGCTGTGTTTTGTGGTTTCCCATTGCGCTGGGAATGCTGCTGTTGCTTTGACTTCCCATGTCTGTCACCACTAACCTCAACTGCACCCAAAACATCCCCAACATCAAAGACAACAAGAATTTAGGCAGAACACAAGGGCACAGACCTACTAAACTAACAAAATGCAGAAAAAAGTTGCACAATCTAGTTCATTCATTTTCATCCTTTTGATCAATAATGGCTTTCCGAAAATAGAGTCACTAGACAAAACGTACTAAGTGTCGAGTTTAATTTAATCAGATAATCAATAAAATTCTTTCATTTAAACATGGGCTGGAGTGAGTCAAAAGTCCCCCCCACCTCCTGGGCTCCAGAGATTAAAACTTCCCCAAAACACATTCTTAATCCCCCTGCGTGCCTTCATGCATGCTTGCGTGTTTGCCTGAAGTCGATGCAGTGCCAGAAACTGAACGTAATCGGAAATTATTTCCAACACCAGAGACAGGGAGGCGAGCGCATGTTTCTGATTTCCTCTTGGGTGCCATTTTGCAGCTTTCCTCCTCAGCGTACTGAGGCTCTGGGCCAAACTGCTCCAAGCCTGTCCAAACCTTCTGCTCAGACAAAAAAAAAATAGGAGAACACGCAAGGGCGAATTGGAGCAGAATGCCCTCTGGTAGTGCACTAGATCACACGCTTTGGGTAGAAAAAAAAAAATCAAAATGGTGCATGATTAGGAAACGTACAGAAGAGGCTAAGCTGTCTGCTTTGCACGTCTAGATCAATCTGTCCTTGATGTGTCTGATGAAGGGCTGCCTCTGAAAAAGGCCAGACTTCACGTCTGCATGATGGCATCACTGCAGTAACATGAAGCCTGCCTGCTCCTGTCCAGCAGACTTTGAACTCAAGGTCTATTACCTCTGAGGGATCTGTTCACATGCTCATGAAAGGAGGAATAGTCATATTGTGGAAGATGTACCGCCTCTTCTATTGCGTCAGATAAAACCAGATTAAACACTGCTCAGCATGATCAAAGGGACCTCTGCAGGGCTCGGTCCCCAATCAGCTGACTGACAGAAATGCCACTTTTTACCCACCCGTCCAATTACAGGAGGGGCGGGACAAATACCACCATACATGCATGTATAAGTTCTGAACAACAACGGAAGAGAAATGAGTACTGCTGGCCACATAGACTGGCGGGTCCATTCTCTCTTACTAAGGTTTCAGCCTCCCCTTTATCCAGAGTAAGGGCCAGAGCAAGTGTTCTACCTTGTGAAGACATTTTTACTTCAGCAGATCTGTATTTTAGCAACTTGACGCAACCACAGCGTCCCAGCTGAAAAAAACGCTGTGCCTCCAAATCGCTCTTAAGCTCTCCCAGCTGGGCATTTTCAGCTGGGGGAAAAATGCTTTGGTGGACACACGGCCTAATGAAAGCCAACGATTGACGAATTTGGTCGGACAAGAGCTTATCAACCAACTGACCAGAAGGTGTCAGTCCTAATTATTATTATTTTTTTTATTAAAAATACATTCATCGAGTAAATTATTTTTTTTTTTTTAAATCCACAATAAAATCAGCCATTTTGGCAGTAACAGCCACAGAGAATGTTTCAACCCCTCACCCTAACCACTTAAGTATAAGCATCAAAATTCACAAGACAACTAGGCCTGTCGCAATTATTACATTATCGACTGTTCGGGATTATTTGAGCGGACAGCAATCATCTGGCATAATTGTGCGCCGGCGCGCGAGAAGGAGAACCAGGAAATGAGTCGGGGGGGGGGAATGCAACGCTACCACGCTACGGCCGAGCGACGTGTAGTTACATTTTGAAATGCGTGAAAAAGCCTCGGAATCTGAATTGAAAACAACGTTTAAATGCAAACACATTTACAAAAAACAATGCCCATAACAGGTTCGAATATTAAGGGCTGCCTAATATTCGTTCGAATATCAATATTTTTTTAAATATTAAAATGATATTTGAATAACGAAGTTCGGAGTCAAAGCCCTACTCTCTAGACCCTACTGCTGTTGGACAGGTTCTTCTGTTTCAGCTCATATCAAACAGCATTTCTTGCTTTTTGAAGCAAGAGGTTTACAGAGCGGTGCCAATAATGGGACTAATAGCAGAGAGTCTTCCCTACGGGTGCAGCAGTGTTAAGCAAGCTCTGGGTAACGTTATGCTGGAGGGGTCGCTTCCACTGAGCTTTTCTAATTAGATTATTAACACATAAAAATGTTTAAAATCAAACTGTGCAGCAGAGCCAGAGGTGAAACACTGTCTCAGCAAACTATGTGAGGATTAATTGACACTATTTTGACAACGCTCCCATCATTTTCAAATACATCTAGACGTGCACATATTACTCCCGTTCTCCACACTCTACGTTGGCTCCCTGTGCATTTTAGAATAGATTTTAAGATTTTGTTGTTTGCTTTTAAGGCCTTAAATGGTCTGGCCCCGGAGTATTTGTCTGAAATTTTAACTTTGCGGGAGCACAACCGGTCATTGCGTTCTTCAAATCAGCGAGTTTTAGAAGTGCCTAGGTCAAGGTATAAACGTTGGGGTGATCAGGCTTTTGCAGTTGCTGCCCCGAGACTCTGGAACAAGTTACCCCCTGATATTCACACTATCACAGATGTAGCTCTTTTTAGGTCCAAACTCAAAACGTATCTGTTCCGTCTGGCCTTTAATACGTAGCAGTGGTGTGACAATTTCATTCTTTTGTTTCTGTGTAACCTTTTCTGATTTTACTGTTTTCTATGTTCATTCTTTCTATTGTATGACGTGTTTCTGATGTTAAGCACTTTGGATACCTGCTGGTTTTTGTAAAGTGCTATATAAATAAATTTTGATTGATTGATTGAGATGAGCACCCAAATTATTTGTATGACAATTAATTGTCAACTAAAATTCGTGATTGTGACAGCCCCTGAGACAACTCTGTAGGTGAGCAGAAACCCTGAAAACCTTCCACAGCATGCCTCAGCAGAGCCCAGTCAGGGAGGGACCAGCACAATTGGGTCAGCCAAGGAGCATGCTGGTACAAGCAGCAGGTCAGTCCAGTGTGGAAGTGCCAATCTAAACCCTGCAGTGGTTCAGCCTCAGTATTATGGCTGGAGCTCCCTGTGACTAAGCCCCAGTCCTGGGGGGTTAAATGTGGTAACAGCCCAGTGCGTTTGAAAAGCTGCCAGTGTCGAGCTACGATCGGCGGGGGAGAATGTTTCAGCTGCACAGCAGTTTACTTCCGCCCTCTCTGGAAGGTTTCCAGGTATATTGTTACCTCAAACAAAATGCTTCTATCTGAACTGCACAGTGAAACTCTTCAGGAGACTGGGCGAGTAGGCACAGGGCTGTAACATTACTTAAAAACAAAACTCCTCATCTCACACTGACTAAGAGTTTTTGGTTTTGTAGAAAAACATGCTTATAAGGTATCAAAGTATCATTGCCATTTGTGTAAAAAAAAATTATTGAAAAATCAAGAAACTTCAAGCAATACCTAGCCTTAAATCAGGTATTGATAAATGGACTGATCATACAGGAGCTTTTGGTGACCTAAAGACAGCCAACAGTTCACAGCACCATACCGTCAATACCTTTTGTTATTTTCATGCTTAAAAGGTCACTTTGAGTTTTGTTTTTTTTAACATTAATGAGTTCCCCCAGCCTGCCTATGGTCCCCCAGTGGCTAGAAATGGTGATAGGTGTAATCTCAGCCTTTGAGAAAAAGAAAGCTCAGATGGGCCGATCTGGAATCTTGCTCCTTATGAGGTCATAAGGAGCGAGGTTACCTCCCCTTTCTCTGCTTTGCCCGCCCAGAGAATTTAGCCCACCCATGAGAGAGAGACATCATGGCTTTCAAACGAGCAAAGTTGCAGTTGGTCACGGCCACACTACACCCCCCCGCCCCCCTCTCTCCTCTCTCCTCCTCAATAGCTACAGACACAGAAATGGCACATCCTAAGGAAAGCTCATTGTGGGACTGGCTCTAGTGGCTCTCTGTAATTCTGCACCAAGGCTGAATTTTGGGAAAGAGACTTCAGATACAGTATTAGGGGACCACTAAGGCCTATATAAAAGCATCCAAAGAGCACCATTTAATGGGACATTTAAAGGGCGAGTATTCTTACAACATGTCTTCCTAGACGTTTAAAGGTGTCTTTCGTATTCCTTTGTAGTCTCGACACAATCAATCGTACAAATGGGGATAACAGTACAACCTTTACAACAGCTTCTCGTCATTCATGGTGTTGTACATGCAAAAACATTATGGAAATAGCTGTGTAAAGAATGAAAAAAGGGTCATTGTTAGAGAAGTTCACACCCTGCCTTACTTTAAAACCTCAACTCCCAGCCCATCACAGACTACGTTTACAAGCTGTCAATTTTCGGGTTATGGTCTGGTTAAGGTCACTATTCGGGTTTCTGAAACATTCGGAATAACCCGTTTACATGCGTGAGCAGAGAGAGTTACTCCTGTATACATGGAATTTGTAATCAATTGGCAATATCCCGACGTAAACGGCGACGCACGGTTAGCTTCTGGACGTAGCCTACGGACAACCTTAAGACGCAATATGCGTCATTTCCGATTCTTCTTACTTGGTCTGGCGTCCGTACAAACCCTGCTTCGCGTAACTTTTCGGTCACCTTCTTATAAATCTCACTATCTCGGTACTTTCTGCCGTCAACAAAAGACATATTCATGGTTTTCACCACACTAATGAAGAAATTGGTTTCCTCCTCGCTCCAAAAGTGTGGTGCTGTGCTGCGTCTCGCCATGTTTACTTCCGGTATACTGTGCGCAGGTTTTCTGCATTGACATATATATAACTATATTATTATAGTATATAATTATTATTATAACTATGTTTTCTGGCGCATACAAGAAGTTCCTCTACTCAAAAGACCAAGATTCCTTGCGAATAGAACATGCGCAGAACACAAATCAATGTTCTTTTTGATGGGGATATGCCGATACACGTTTACATGACCAAACTTTCGGGTTAGAAAAGGGGTAACCCAGGTAGAATATTCGGGTTTTTAAAAACCCGAATATGAGCATATTCGGGTTTTTGCCGGGGTTTACATGGCCGTGCGCGACCGGGTTATTGCTAATATTCCGGTTTTGAACGGGTTATTGGCTGCAAACGTAGTCACTGAAAGTGACAAAACACACCGTTAGATGATCCAAAATGATCCAAAAAGCACTTTGATTAAGCATACTGAGGCCTTAAGCCCCATCTGTGCAGCTACAGAAGAACTATTTGACCGCAGCCATATATGACTGATGGTATGATAGGGCCATGGTACGTACAGCAAGATCCTAAAAACACAAATCAAGAAAGAAAGTCTTGAATAAGATATCTTGATCTGAGTTTAAGGAGTGAGACGTGGATTAATAAACGTTTCATGTGAGGAACTCACCAATTAATCTTTTAGCCACTCTTATTTCCATGCTTGTCCAGCCAATGGTTTCATGAATGAGTCTCTATTGAGGTCTAAGAGCCAAAGAGCTTGATGGCTGAGAACTGACGATTGCACTGGATCAATATGATATGATTAGCCTGCACATCATTAACTGTCCTTGCATCAATATGAAGGAAAAGGTCCAGCCACAGACCCAAAGCACAACACACTGGACGAGCAAGTCTACAGACATTCATTTCTCATCTCTCCACCAACTCATTATTGTTACTGTGGAGAAACTGAGAACTTATTGATTCCAATATCCATTTCTCACCAGGGATCAGCACAACTGCAAAGCCACTTAAAAGCTATTGATTGTGGCTTCAGGAGCCAGGCCCAACAAGCCTCATTTACAGCAAGCTGGAACAACCTTTACGGATTAGTGTTCAGAGATGAAGCCTCTACAAAGAGCAAAAGTCCAGGTGTTTTCATTAGTGGAAAATACATGCAATTTGTTCTTTTATCATTTTCTTAGCTCCAATTCTACTGAGAGTCAACTGAGGCCGGTATCTGCATCTATTAGATGACCCCGCTCAACCTGACTTGTCCTGGCATATTTGAGAGCTGAACCCAACCCAAGACCATATATCACTGTATTACAGGTACAAAAGACTCTACTCCTTGACCATAGATAGATACTAATAGCCTTTATTTGCAGCATGATTACAAGGATAGGGAACTAAAATGAACAAAAACCTTTTTTTCTGACAGGGTCCACACCTCTTTTCTACCTTTGTTTGTCTGTAAATGAATCCCTGGAACCTTTCTGGGTCAAATCAATATTAACACAGAGGATTTACGGAGATATGCATTGACTCGGTTAACTGCTTTGACCACAGGGCCGCTAGTGCTTAGAAGGATTACCTTCACGACATGTCTTAACGCAGTAAAAACAAAAACAAAGCATCGAGATAAGGCTGCTCTCAACAGGTCATGCTTCCTTAATCATCCAGATCTCTCTGTCTGCACAGTACAAACATTATGTTCAATTGCTGCTTCCAAACTATTTCTCTGCTGAGCAGCTAGACCCAGGCTGCATATTCTGTATATCAGAGATGAACAGGAGATGAGACAGATGGTAAATATTTGGATGGGGATGGGTGAAAATTCAAGACAGCAGAGAGAGCATTTCCACATGCGGCTTCATCATACAGTGGTTTAGTTCAGGGCTGGTTGCCAGATGTCTTATGTAATCTAGTGTGTGGTCTTGAATTTAGTATTCAGAGAAGAATCCATCATTCTAAATAGAAACCATCATTCTAAATAATACTTTGCGCTGTTAAATTTAGAGAAGTAGAATTAAAAAAAAATAGTTTTGAACTGTTTTTGTGAGGGATAGAGGGTTACCGTGTGTATGCATACTGTTACATAATATCTAAACATGATCCTGTTTTGACCAAGTTACTAGACTCTCTTCCTTAACACACAGGCAGCCATACAAGGAAAAAAAATGTGTGACCCCTGATTTAATAGATATATATATTAATGATAGATAAAATGAGTATGTGTAATGTGAAAGAGGTGGCATGTCGTGACCAGCCCAGAGAATTACCACCCAACACAACTTTTTACACTAGATGGATCTTTGCTTCAGTTTTCCAGCCCTCTGCTCTCAATCTCGTTTCCAGCAGCAGGCTACTGTTTGCACCAGAGAAAATCTGATAAACCCGACGTAAAGGGAAATTGGATGATGATAATGCTGTGGCCGCTGGCGGCATGGCGGGAGACCGGGCGCCGTTCATCTCCATGTACTGCCCGCGCTGCATTGACACAGAGCCAGTTGAAAAATCCGCAAAGTTACCTTTTAACACTACTTTGATGACCAAAACAAAGCTTAAAGGAGAGTGAAAATTGATGTTAAATAGGTTTGCTAACACGTTCACCAAAACAACTTCATAACGCGACAATAAGTCGCTGTTGTGTTTTCAGCCTGTTCTGCCACTGCCAATTGGCCATAAACCAACAAAAAAAAAAGCAACTAAAGCAGCTTTAAAATCCAGAAATATCTGAACAAAGCATTATTTGCCAACTTTTTTTTCATTTTTTTTATACTTGATGCTACAGACACATTTCGGCCAGTACTAAAAAACTATGGAGGTTTGGTACCCCAGCCTACAGCAGATAAACAATTTATCTGTTTTCGTTCACGTTGACCATCTGCATACTGCTATGTTCACCTACCTTCGCATTACCATTCTATTCATGAATCGTTTTACTATTTAATGTCGGTACCTTTTTTTTTTTTTTTAGTACCACCTCCATCGAGGTTCCAAGCGAGCTGAAGCGATACCAAAACGTGATGTGAAAACCTGCAGACTATTGATTGGTCAGAGAACAGTCACTAATCACGGTCATCATTGCTAGCGACAGACGGGGGTGTCCAGAACAAATCTGCCATTTTTAAATAGGGGTAGGGCAAGTAAACAATAATACAAACCCTGCAGCTGGGTTTGATGCAGGGAAATCACACTAATACACAGCATAAATCCGAACAAATGAGCTTCACCATGTTGTCAAGACATGTAGGTCTATTGTGAGGAGAGTGTTAACTAATTCAGAGAGCAGAGGCAGAAGAAGAACCACAACACACAGACATGGATATTTACTGCATCCAAAATATGTAAACAGGACCACAGGCACATTTGGAAAGCATTAACATGCTGCACAACATGGTGATAACACAGATGGAACAGCATGAGGACTTGATATCTGACCAGCACACTGACATATGGCAGCCATGAGAGAAGATTGGTTACATACAGTATGCAGGCTTACCTTTAAAATAACAGTCCAAATTTGGGGGAAATATGCTTTTTTGTACTCTCTTTAAATGACACGTGGTTTTAGGAGCAGTTGATTTCAACACAATGGAGCCATTTATCAACAACAGTTAACCGCAATGTCTCTGCAAACTCAAAAGTCATGGGGCCAGGTGCATAAGGCTCTATGTAGATCGACAACTACATTTATGTGTACACTATACACAAAGACATATGTGCATTGTACACATTTTTTAAGTTGTGCATTCACATGGTTCAGTTTTTAACTCAATCATTCATTTCTAACACTGGGTACAATTTATTAAATTAAATTTGCATTTAGCCATATCCTTAATCATGTTTGTATATCAACACATCTGTCTGCTTCACCTGTCTACACTCCCATCAATTCAAAGCATGGCAAAATAGTGGCACAATTTTACCATCAGTAGAGTCGATCGGTTTGCTCTAGAAAACTGAATCTACGCCGACGTATGCTTGACATGTGCACATTCTCACTGCATGTTCGGTTTTTGAAATATGAGATTATGTGTGGGAAATGACAGACACATTGCTTATGCATCTGGCCTGGTCATTACTTTTCTGTAAACACAACGCAGTTGCACATATTGGTGACAAGCATTCTAGCAAGACAGCTTTGGAGTTTTAGAAAAATCTGTTTTGACGGCGTTTGGCAAGCATCTCTGCACTGGATGCACAAAGGTGAAACGGATGTACTTCTCATGTGACTCTGTAAACTAAACTAAGTATGAAGACTTATCAATTTATTAGAAATTGCATCAAAAAAGTATATCATAATTGATAACAAAACAATGCAAATCTTGGAACGCATTGTTTATGGGATGCACCAATATTAATTTATTAGAAGTACACTAGGGCTGCTCGATAAAATCATAATCTCATTGACCTTTTGATAGATGTTGCATTTATTGCACTTAAAAAAAAATCAACAGTGAAAACACTTTGAACTGTGACATTTCCCTTAATATTTTTCCCGCTTGAACTTTTTTAAATCCCCTTCAGAACAAGACAAAATAAGAGTTTATTTGCAAAATGTAATGTGCAAAACAATCGTTTTTCTCGATTCCTCTGTTTTTGTGATCGTTAGGACCAAAAATTTTAATCACGATTAAAATGTGATTAATTGCACAGCTCTAAAGTGCACTGCAATGAATATTGATCAATATATTGAATATGAATGATGATAAAGATACTATACTTGAGTCATGTTGTTCAGAAGACATTTTGGTGTCATTGGTAGCTTTAAACTAAAAGGCCAACATTTAATGTGAGTATGGAGAGTAAACTCAGCTACATCAGCCACATAAGAACAAGTTACTTCCACTTTAAAGTTTAATAAATCTTATGAAGAGCATGGGAAGGGGTATTTTGCCACTCTACCACCTTGTATGTAGTTAGTTTATGTAATTTTTTGTGGTCAGACACATTTTTCCAATGAATACCCAAACGGAAAAAAAAGAAGTTCCCTCTCCCCTCACATCTTAGACTCCAAATGTTTTCCGTTAGAGTCACGATCTTGACAACATGACAGATTGCACCTAATTCAGTCTCTTTGCATCCTCGCTCCCTTTTAGGTTCCCCTCAAACAAATGGAAAAGCAATCCAAATGTTTCAGAAAAGTATATTGGCTAAAACTCCAAACTGGGTTAAAGAAGTAAAATCATCACTTTGGGGAAATCAAACCGTCAAACTCACAGTATTGAAATTATTGTAAAACTATACATATACATATACATACACATACACATATACAAACATACATACATACATACACACACACACACACATACATATATACATACATACACATACACCAAGGAGGAATAAAATAAAAAAGAAAATGCCATTTCTTATTCACAAAGTCAGTCTCATATGGCTGATTGTCTTTTATACAGTAAGCTGTTCAAATGCCCTTATTCCGCTACACCCCCTCCCCTCACAGTTAACAGTCTGCCTTGGATATTTAGGTTTCACTGAGTGTGCAGATTCCCTCCATTGGGTGTTGTGTAGTTGTGCTGATGTACAGTACAAGTCACTGCTTTATGTGGCCAGCGAGATACTTCCTGCTGGATTGGCAAACCGAAGGAAATGGTGTCGATGTTTTCCTGAAACAGGACCTTATGACAAAGAAACATGCACCACTAAACACACGTTTACACATACTGTGCGTGTGTTTGTATGCGTGACTGCATAATAGCTAGGGTTGGGTATCATTTGGATTTTAACGATTCTGTTTACGCTTCTGCTTAAATCGATTCCGCTTCTTAATATTCTCGATTCAGATTCTTTGAGGGGCGTGGTTCAAATTTGTCACCCAGCGGAGCATGGCGGGTTTATTACAGTAAGCTCACGGCGGAGAGTGGAAAAAAAGGCCGACAAAGCAGCACCCAAACGCCAGGTAACACAAACCATGATAGAGACCACCTGCCCATCCTACCGTGATGGAATTCATAGGGCTGGATGTCCACCCACTCAGTGTGTTAATTCACATAATGGTATGTAATTATTATATTGCATATTTCAGCGGTCCTTCTAGACTTACTGTAAGCAGCGGGTTAGCATTGCCATTGTGAGCCAACAAACGATTTCCCCCAGTTCTCTCTGGTACACTTGCATTTTATGTCTGAGGTTTTCTTGGAAATATAAGTATGTTAGGTATGAATCATTTTTATTATGGTGGAGACAATAATAACCACTCTGGCTGTACAGACAAGATGTTTTAGGAAAATACCCAGATGCCTGGAAAGAGTTCCAGCCTCTGTCTAACAAATAGCCAGAAATGTTTGGACAGCAGTCAGACAGGGGAGAGGTCAAACTTGGAAAAACGCGCAAACAGTCAGTCAATGAACAGACATTCTTCAGTCTGTATCACCATGAAACTCCTAGTACAACTGTAAACAACACTTCGAGACTTAAAACATTTCACCATTTGTCAATCTTGTTTTCATTTCAGCGATGACGGTGATACTAAGTACTGTTTCAGTCTGCCAGCAGTGGCTAAAAATTTACAATCAATTCAGGACAGCAGGGAATTTCAAACCAATGGAAACTACAGATGCTCTTTTCCTAGATCCTAGATGTCACCAGCAATGGTGTGCAATATGAAGTCATCTTTTTCCCAGTGTTCTTACTGTAATTCGGCATCATACACCGGGAAGACCTTAAAACCTTGGCCTCCACAGACCTCGAGAGATAAAAATAAAACCGAGAATTGTGTCCTCTAGCTCAGACACACAGTATGCAACCCAGAGAGAGGAGCTGCAGAGGATGTCACCTGATAGCTCAGCTTGAGGAAAAGGATTTAATAAAACATATTCTGCTCCAAAAATAGCAAAGGCTTTGACGTCTGGCAAGGGCATCATTGCCAAAGCAAAGACTACTGTGCTCATGCACAAAGTTTATGCAATGGTAAGAATGGATCGGCCATTAATCATAAGGATGGTGGTTAAATCTCAGGATGCTCCTTCTGCCTCCTGTCAAATCGTCTTTTAGCAAGACAGTGGAAACCAAATCCATGTTTTTGGGAAAAAAATGTAAGTCACTCTGGACAAAAGCATCAGCTAAACAGATGGCACGTCATTAAAATTGGTAACTGCAATATTAGCTTTCTGTAATACATTTGTCGTCTCCAAACCCAAGCTGAGATCACCCTGATGACATCACTAGGACATCATCAGGGTTAGCCACGGACGATATTATTACTACAGAAAGACTTTGACATGTAAAATGGATGGAGTGCCTCTTTATATTAAGTTTTTTTATTTTTTATTTATTTATTTTTAATGGGACATTGTTCTGTGGGACTCTATGTAAAAGTCAGAAAAACTTGCAACTTGCATTGTTTAATGCTCAATTGACACTCAGATACACAATCTGTAATTATAGTTGTCCTGTTCTTAACAGTGCATTGCAAGTGCATTTCTTTTTATCCCATCGGTATATATTGTTAGAACTGTGGTACAAAGAGACACTGGTTTCTATTTCTATTTTAGTGTAGTATCAAACATTATTTTGTAGAGAGCACATTACTTAGTACGGACTGAATAATACACTATACTTTAAAGTATATATCAAGTTTTGTAGTGAATGAGCTAAAAACACACACATGGCAAAACACTCACCCTTATGGTGTTGTCCAGGACTTTGGGGTCAGGCCGGCCGTAGTTGGGAGGGTTGGCATGGGGGTCGTAGCCCAATCTGGACAGCATGGGGGCGATGACAGCCATGTCCCTCACGACATCAGCAGGGATCTTCCCCACCCACTTGGACAAGGCCTCCACATTGACGGGCTTGATGACCTGGTCTGTGGACCTCTCCACCCTGGCAAGACACAGAAAAATGTTGATTTCAGCTCTGATCTGAAATAGCATATCACTTGATCAGTTACAAGTTTTTCTTGGTTGTTTAAGCATATGTTTGCAATGCCAAAGATCCCAGGTTTTAATCTCAAGTGGGTCAATTTAGGGATTACATCTGTTCTAAATAATGTACTTGTTACTGTATGCGGCAAAGGTTCCTTAAGTCTTGGTAAAATGCATCAGTTCATTAACCATACCCATTTACCTGTACTTTAGATTTGGTATTGTACATACATAACTAAATGCCACTTCTCATACATATCTTTATGCAACTTACCAAGAGTGATCCTTATTATTACCCATTTCTATTTATGATCCTTACTGTTAACCCATTTACATTTTTTGGCATTATGTATATTTTGGATCTGCACATTATTATTATTATTATTATTATTATTATTATTATTATTATTATTATTATTATTATTATTGCACTCTTTCCTAATATGTACTGCAACTGGTGTATACAAATTTCCCTCGGGACAAATACAGTTCTATCTTATCTTCATTGAGTGAACTTATCAGCAATTAACAAATTCCACTTTTAAATTTCTTGCTTGCATGTCAAGTGTTGCAGACCCACCACATGTTTTTGAATTCACTGTAATCAGCATAACTTAATGCACATTAGCATTGTTAGCTCAGATTGTCCCCAAATGACCCAGTTTACAGAAGACAAGTCCATATCTTAGTTCTATTCACTGGCATCCAATTGGCTGTAATTTGATCATAAGACAATATTAAAAAGATGGTTTCCTGGCCTCCTTCTCTCAGCAGGTCCCTGTTAAATATGCAGGATTAATTACCCTTCAATTTATCAGTTCAATCCTCTGCTCAGCCTGTCTTAAACTCAACATATCAACTGGGTGGTGATGGTGCAGTGGATATTACACATGCCTATGGTGCAGGAGATCGGGGTTCAATTCCCACTGCGATACATCAACCAATGTGTCCCTGAGCAAGACACTTAACCCCTAGTTGCTCCAGAGGTGTGTGACCTCTGGCATAAATAGCAATTGTAAGTCGCTTTGGATAAAAGCGTCAGCTAAATGACATGTAATGTAATAATGAACACGGTTTCCTTGAGCTCAGTAATTCAGTTTAATCTCCCCAACTGTGTCAAAGGAGAAATATTTTAACTGGTCAATGTCATTGTTTTCAAGATAAGGCTACAGAGTCAAAGTAACTTGCCACAGATGACATCTGGGGAACTTCCTAGTGGCAACACATTAGCATTTTAAAAAAGTAACCCTATTTACTAGTTTTTAGAGAAATTCAGGCTTTTGGTATTAGAGTGAAGATAAATAATAGTCCACTTGTCCTTTCCCTCTATCAGTCATGGGTGTGGGAGCCACCATTATGTCTTACCAAGGTAAATTATTCATTGTCTGAAATTAAATATTCAACAAGCGAGGGGATTGGAGCTGCTGGACTGGGGCTTTTGTATTCTGGAATGAGCAAAGTTTACCTTTACTGACCAGGAGGAAGGATTTAATATCAGATGTATGATGATGTAGATGGCCGCACTGTTTAACCCTTGTGCATCATTAGCGACATTTTTGCATTTTATCGATCATTTTGGCTAATGCATATGGCATACATTTTGGCAAGGGTGTGAGTTTTTTTCAGAATTTTGGAAGTTCAACCTCAGCTCCTATAATAAGTCAATAATAAACTGTGTAGCCAAGATACAGTCACTTAGACCCCTAAAAGGTATACTATGTAACGGATCTTCCTAAAAAACAATGTATAGATATACAAAAGTAATCCCTCTCAATCAATTATGACCCACTAGAAGTGTGTGGTCGGGACTATCTGCAGAGACCCTGCGATCTATCTGTATTTTCTTTTTAATTTGCTGTGTGCAGTACGTTTATGGGCCTCAGCAAAGAACCTTTGTGCCACACATGGTGTGGTGTAACCCCCCAGCCAATAACAGCGTGCAGGTTGTGCCGCCTGCCTCATTTCCAGGTACCGCCGCTTTGACAC
>NC_053113.1:15322427-15514927 GCF_010015445.1 Perca fluviatilis | reverse complement strand
GGTTTAGCCACGAGCGCCACCCCGGGGGTAACAACTTTGAGGCCGCTGAACATATAACGTGGATACCTGTACACGGACAAGGTGAGGAGGATATGAAAGATCCCAGCAAATGGCCAAGAACAATAAAGCAAGAGCTAATAGACATTTTTTACAGAAAAAGGACCTAATCAGGACAAAGTAATTGATTTCCCCAGGGATGATGCGCACAGAAAAAAGTAAGACAAGCTTTTTTTATTTCTCTAGTGGTTTTAAGTTGTGAACCTGCTGAGGACATGCAGCTTGCTGTGCGCGCGTGCGCGTGCATGCGCGTGTGCGTGTCTGTTTTACGCAGTTTTAATTATGTAGACCTGTTGGAGCCGTTGTGTTTCGCATCATGCATCGGCCTACTTTAATAATTGTTGACACTTGTGTATTTGCGTAATGTATATTGACGTTTGTGTTGTTTTTTGCTTATATTGGCTGTGTGTTATTGTTGATGTATTGTAGCCTACGTAAACAAAAAGAGGGGCAGCGCAATTGTGTTTCGCCTAGAGCAGCAGAAATGCACCCACCGGTCCTGATAACAGCTCGTTAAGATATGGATAACCACGCAATCGGTGAACTGCACTCATTCAAACCACACTTTTCTGATTAATCGTTCACCCCTAATCATGTTTTACTTGAATCTTATTCCAAAAAGAGGCATGTTTGGAGTGGTACTAAGACTGAAGGCCAGACAGAAATACTTAACACAATAAAATGAGGGAGACAATACAAGGATATAAATATCACATCTGTTTGTTTTCTGTCATCAATCTGAAATAATTTGAACCCACACTACTGAAAAAGTGATGCACACACACGCACATCCCTCTTCTTGGCTTTAAATGTGATGTGACAAAAAACCTTTCCGCCCATCACATGACCACTTCCCTTCAGGCTGATGCTCTTAATGGCCTTCAGCTTGTCAATTATTCATTGCTGGGCCTCCTTTACCCAAGGTGGTGTTCTGTATCACCAACGGCTGATAAGAGAGAATAGGATAGAGACATCAAGTTCACAAATAGGATGAGAGTTAGGGAGGAGGGATGGAATGGCTCCCTGTTCTGGGATAAGTAATGGAGCAAGTCGCTCAGCAAGGCAGGGCCTCCACTAAATCAAGGTCAGGTAATTGATGTTAATGCTAAGACAAGGTCCCGCTGTGGGGCCTGGCTGCCAGCTGATTGAGATTTTCAAGTAGATAGAGCCCCGAAGCTGTGGGATGCTGGAGAGGGAGGAGTGCGGGTGGTTGTAGTGGGCAAGAAGGCATTTTCTGCCAGGTGTCATGGGGGTTGACTTTAATGCATTGTGGGCAAAGTAGTTGAGAGGAGGTGGGGCAAATGTTTATGGTAAAAGGTAGTTGTGCTGCCCTGAAGGCTACTTGTGGCTGGCCTCCTTTTAAATCAAATTGCATCAGGACCCATTTAGAGGAGAGGTATAACGTTAGACCAAAGCCTCTAATAGCAGACATGCAGACTGTGTACTGAGTAAAAACTACTATAGATGCATACAAAGTGAAAACCTTAAAGACTACATTATTATACAAACACAAAACAGAGATGCTTCTAAGTTGTAGCTAAGAAAAGCTTATCTAGAATTCACATCATGGAGTCGGCATTCAAGAAAAAAAAAAAAAAAAACTTTGCTGAAAGTCCCATATAGTAAGTATGTAAAAATGGTCAAGATGTGATCATTTTCTCTTATGGTTAATTTTGACATACACAACAAACATATGTGTGGCCCATGATTAAGCATGTTAGAGGACTGTAGGACACGCAAATATATCTGCAGTTTGCAAGAGACAAGGCGTGATCCTGGAACCATTTACGATCAGTGCAAATTGCTTTTGTGAAAGGGGACCGTAGCACAGTGTGAAGACCAATATACAGCCATTTGTTTTCAGCGATTCAAATAGGTCTAGTGTAAAGCTGAAACGATTAGTCAACTAATCAAATAGTTGTTTGACAAAAAAATAAATCTTCAACCCCCTGGTTGTAGAAATGGCCGAGCCAATCAGAGCTTTTTTTTTTAGGCACGATTAAGAATGGAGATGTCATCTTCCTGTCTGAACCCCAAAAATATAGCTACAAATAAAATAGCCACAAAAATGGCTTGAGGCGTTAATGAGATTGACACAGCTGTACTGATTGTTGTAAGTCAACTTAAATTGCCATGATTTGTTTAATCAACATTAAATTTTGTGGTAACTGTAGATGACACCAAAGAGACACTGATATATCAGTCACTAGAACACTATAAATAGGATCAATAATTACATGAAAGTGAATCGGCATTTCAGTCTGAATATCAGGACAGTAGTGTGGAGCTGTGGCTTTAGTTATGTGCCATGGAGGCCACAGGTTTCATTCCAACCAAACACTACATTTGCAGATTTCAGTGATCGTCACAGCCTTAAAAAATAAGAAAACAAATCAGTTAAATAAATGTGCTGTATTGTTTGGTTGGAAGGAAAACCTGTTAGGAATCAACAGCACCAAACTGAAATTCAGTGGTATGGAAAAACCATGGGAGGTTAAAAGGACAATTCCGGCGCAAAATGAACCTAGGGTTTAATAACATATGTGTACCGAGTCGAACGTTCTCTGGGACATGTTTTCATGCTAATGGAATGTGTCTCTAGCTTGAAACAAGCTACCGCAAAACAGTGGTTAGCTGCCAACGCTAGCTTAAGTGTGGTGCTATATTGAGCCTTGTTAGTGGTATAAAATAGCAATTTACCCTCTGCCCCAAAAGCTAGCATTAGCAGCTAACCACCATTTTGCGGTAGCTTATTTCAAGCTAGAGACACATTCGATTAGCCAGAAAACAGATCCCAGAGAATGTTCGACTCTGTACACATATGTTATTAACCCCTGGGTTCATTTTGCGCCGGAATTGTCCTTTAATCCGATTGTGAATCTGTCTGAAAATCAATGTATCAGAAAGCATCTTGGACCCTGACTGTTCCTGTTAACACTGTAGTTTGATGGAGACATGCAGCACAACGCAGTGTCTCCATGCCTATCTGCAGCTCAGCTCAGAGGGCTCTGGTTAAGGTCTCCATTCATTAATATTTGATGGGAATCAATTTGTAGAGGGGTGACGTGTGCACTAAATGACCACAGATCTGCATCTGGATCCCAAAGGGATCTCCATCCCTGTGCAGATAGACAATCAGTTAGTACATTTTGGCCCTATGTTCGTTTCTCTATTTCAAGCAGTGTAGAATTGTATAGTTGTGCAAGGAAAGAAGTTAAACACACAATCCCTGTTTTCTTTTTAATAGGACCACAAAAGGTGATTTTCTCATGTCTGGACACAACTGCTGACGAAAGACTGTTGTTAGAGACAAGGACACTGTGTTTCTAAAAAACTCAAGAGTCCTTGCCATTGGGTCTTAGCAGTCCAGTGTTGTAGTAGCATGGTTGAAGAGCACTTGTGTCTCCATGGTATCGTGGCTTTAACCACAACACACCTGACAGCTTTTGAGTTTTTTTAGCTTGGTTAACAAGATGTATCCTCTTAAAAACTATTAAAAGGTACTCTAAGCGATGTCATGCATTTTTTTAGGCTACAACATTTTTGTCACATACAGCAAACATCTCCTCACTATCTGCGAGCTGCCGGTCCCCTAAACACACTGTAAAAAAAAAGTGGTCTCTGTAGACAGCCTAGGGTCCACACACGCCAACAAAAACAAAGTGGTCCAACCTGGACCATGCAAACATACACAAACCGTGTTCCAGTGTTCAGCCAATAACGGACAAGAAGGATTTGGGGGTTAGTGCGCTGAAGCACAGAAGGGAGAAAACGCGATGAGGAGGAGGGAGGAGCGAGCTAGTCTTCGTTTTGTTTGAAAATACTTTGAACAACAACAAGAAGTAACGTCACCCAACATCGCTTAGAGCACCTTTAAGTTAATAAGCTTACATTTTCTGACATATCAATGAAACTTTAACTGGAGAATGCAATTACTGAAATTAACATGATGCAATCAGCTAGAGAGAAGACTCCTTACTCTGTTGGCGCTGTGTGAACTACAAAGAAAGAATCGGACCACTAGCGGTTGTACAATCGTGTTACAGAAGGGAGCGTCTTGCCTCAAAAAAGATCTTTGGCTGAGTAGTGATAACAACTTACAGAGAGAACAACAGATACATTTTTGGTCTGCCATCAAGTTACTCAAGGAATGAACATAAATTAGTGACAGCTGACCTGGCGCTGGCGCTTATTTGTGTGCACACAAATACATTCACTTGCATATGCAGCAAAATGCTCACACTGTATAGCCTGCCTGTCGTAAAGGAGCACAGCGCTGCAACACCAGCTGGCTGAGGTGGACAAAACCAACATTACAGTAAAGAAGGGTAAACTAATTGAATGTGATTAGATATTAAACAAAAATGAGATATCTGTTCCCAGCTACAATAAATGACTAGTAATCACCAAACACAAATACTAAACTCAGTTGTAGCTGCAGGTTTGTCACAGCAGATAAGCAAGAATAATTTTGTACTGTAAAACCATTCTGTACTTTATGATTGCTCATGCACACCTGCTATCTACACAAGTTACATTTCCTGTCATACCTATCAGGATCAGATCTGCACAAGTTGAGCAGAATGTTTCTGTAATCTGAACATTTAGTGTGAGCTTGTCTATATCCATGACGTACCACTTCCGGGATTGCTCCGTTGCCGATGGAGATTACGCCGGATTTCCCTCATTTAGGCCGGATATCCGATGCCTTGGGCTTCCTTTGTGTTGGTATTTAAAACTCCAGTCGATTTCTGAGCACTATGGTTAACTGCTCCTCAGATCTCTGCAGGGTAAATCCAGACAGCTAGCTAGACTATCTGTCCAATCTGAGGTTTCTGTTGCACGACTAAAACAACCTCTGAACAAACACACGTTCCACCAAAACAAGCTCCTCCCCAAGGCTATTTTGCAGAGGCACCGTTGCTCCGTACGGCTCTTAGAGCCGCCCGATACGATTGTGATTGGTTTAAAATATTGGTTTTAAATATTGGTTTTAATACCAATAAACCAGAGCATTTTCTTTTATTTTTTTTTTTACCATCCAGGAATGCCGTGTAGACTAGCCAGACCATCCTCCGCAGCGCCACGGTGGAGGAAGGTCTGGCAAAGCAAATGTGAGTTGAGCTGTGACAAGAAATAACCAGACTCAAAGAAGTATAGGGATAGAAAGGGACAAAATCATAAAAAGAAAAGGAGCCAAGCATGCACAGTTGGAAATAATGTCTGTACATCTCTTTAACTCCAGGGTTTTACTGGCTTTGTGGTTGCACTGGATCTGGCCACAGTTGCCTTGTCTAACTCATTCTTTGGTCGCCATCTTTTCGCATGACCTCATCTGCAACCACAAAAGTAGGGCATGGTAACCGTTTCTAGGTCAGAAGTCAATTTATAAACTCAAAGAAAATTCTCAAGAGGTCAGCAACCTTGTAGTTGTGTCATTATTATTAGGTTGAATGTTTAAACCCACATTAAAAGTTAAAATGACAAATGGCTTAATGTGCTTATTGTCTGGATGTTGGTATTATGAGCATTTATGAGTCTGGGCGATCTCTTTATTATGTATTAATATTATGTGTGGCCTTCAGGGTTAAAAAGGCTTTCAACCACAACAACTTTCAAGCTTACATGTCAGTAAGTATCAGCACTGCTGAATGGTGAGAGAGAATCCCAGTGCGTTTAGGTCACTCGAGTAGTGCTAGTAAATGTTCCTCCATAAAGGATGAATTATTTATCAATGTAGCTGTGTATTGATGTTAGATTTCATCAAAGCTCTTACTTGATCTAATATCAGTTGAATGTTTGCTTGATGCTTTTGTAAAAATGCAGCTTGCAGAAATGTAAAACTGCAGCTAAATGTGGCCATACTGCTCATCCTCTTCAGTGGTAGGCAAATTATGTCCTGTGTGCTGAATCTCGCCCTCCAACAAAGATATCTGGCCCCCTGATGAAAATGGAAGTTTTCCCTTTTACGGATTGCATTTGAAGTGTTACAAATCTACCAAAAACAATTTCCTTAAAATATATTATTCCAAAAATATTACCTACAAACATCTTATTACAATCAAAGCCCCCACATAAACAGAAGCAACTGATCAAGATATTCAGTTTATAATGATATAAAACAGAGAAAACCACTGTTTATTGTGTGTGGATAAGCATTTACATCGCTTGTCTCAAAGTATATGAGTATTTTTGCAAAATGAGTACAAACATAGGCTTCTGTAACTCTGTTAGCTAGGGCTGGGACGATTCGTCGACATCATCGACTACGTAAACGCATCGACAAAAATAATTTGCGTCGACGCGTCACTAAAAATAAATAAAACTTGCGTGCAAATTAATTTATGTAATGCGGAACTAATGTAATGTGGAACTACGGTTAGATACGCAGGTTCTAGGGACACCTAAACTGTAGCCCCGCCTTAGCTCTGAAGCTAGCAGAGCTCCTCTGCCTACTAGGGGTGGGAATCCCCAGAGGCCTCACAATACGATATCATCACGATACTTGTGTCACGATACAATATTATTGCGATTTTAAAGATATTTCAATATTCTGCGATATATTGCAATTTATTACCTTTTTTCCAACTTCAAATTTTTCCCAATTTCAAATTATGTCCCCAAAAGAAAACTTTGTCAACATCTGTTTTATCTAAAAAGATACATTTCTCAGTTTGTTCATCTCACTTCAATTTTATTGCTGCAAAATGAGATTGTCAAGCAGACAAACTGACCAACACATATATAATAAAAGATCGATACTTGGCGTCTGTGTATCGATACTGTATTGCCACGGAAAGTATTGCGATACTATGCTGTATCGATTGTTTCCCCCACCCCTACTGCCTACGTGCAGTTTTCTTTGTCAGCTCGACGGTCCAGTGAGTGAGTCAGAGATCGCAGCACGAAAGGACGAGTATGGCGAGTGGTGGCGACCCACAAGAGTTCCCCGCCGGCCTGTTTAAGATCGCAAGTTTGGGAAAACTTCGAGACTGTATGGCTGCAGCCTGGAGCTTCCCGTGTCATGCCTTCTCGTTTCGCGCCGCCCCCACCTCGAATATGTCGGTCTTCGGGTCAGTTCCAGTAGTAGGCTACAGGCGAGAGAGTGTGGGATAAGACGAGGACTGTGTGTCGGCGTTGTTCAGCAGTTGTCGGGTATTTGAGTGGAAATACATCTAACATGGGCACGCATATCCGACACCACCACTCAGATGTACCAATCACTGGAACGAGACACAAAAAAATTGTCCAACTTCTCCTCCATACAGTGCTTAACCAGCCTTTAGATACAAATAATTAAAGTTAAATTAAAAGGGAAAAGTGCTTGGATGTTAAACAAGAGCTTATTCATTATTTTACCTACTACTGTTAAAAAAAGCAAACAGGCTACTCTTTTTGCTCAGTTTACTTTAAGTTTTTATTTTTGTATCTGGCTTCAGATTGCACTAAAAATTTATTTTACTTCAACAGTGCAGTGTTAAACAGTTTTAATAAATAGAGATTTGAACGTTATTGAAATTTGTTTTGTGCAAATTGTTAATAATTGAGCAATGGGAAAATAATCGCTAATTGAAAAATTAATCGTTGGATTAATCGAAAACTATCGTTAGATTAGTCGACTAATTGAAAAAATAATCTCTAGATTAATCGTTTAAAAAAATAATCGTTTGGGGCAGCCCTACTGTTAGCCCTCACTTACTAATGGTAAAAATGACATCTGCTCTTGGACACAATCCTTGAACAAACAGATATATAAATCAATGTTATTGTGAAATTAATTATCATTATATAGTTGTACAATGTGCCTTTGAACACTGCCATGGCCTATGACTGAACTTAATTGCTGACCCCTGCTCTAGCCTGCTGCCTCTTTGTTCTTTAAATTGTTTTTGTCTCATATTCAAACAAATCAAAGTCATGGAACTCAGAAAGGGAAGTGAAATGAAATATGGAGCATATTAGACATTTTCAACCAAAGGAAGGAAATCTACCCGCCCTTTTTTACTACAGAGGAAGTGGGATGAGTCCTTAAAAATCTGCAGTAAAGGCAAAAGGCATTTAATAAAAAACATGAGTGTTCTCATTTAAAGACAATAACAAAACGCGGCCCAAATGACTCAAGAGGATATGTGTTCTGGTGCTACGTGGCAGGAAGAGGGTGGTAGCAGAGGGGGGATAGACAGAGGAGAGGAACGGGGTTTCACCCCTTCAGCGTTTCCTCAACGATTTCCAGAGGCCAACCTCCCAAATCACTGAAACCAAAACAACTCTGACACCAGACAGGGCCATTAGGAAAACCTGCTTACAGTACCGTAGTGCAGACATAATCTCATGTGTTCACTAATGACTGGGTTCCTTGCTGTGCACAGTCGTAGGACGTTTCATTTCCAAAAGAAAATGTAATGATGGAAAGTCTGTAGGCTTTGTGAAAACATGGGAAGGATATATTTCAAGGCCAGAGGTGCATGCTTAGTTTTAAAGGTCCCATGGCATGAAAATTTCACTTTATGAGGTTTTTTAACATTAATAGGAGTTCCCCCCAGCCTGCCTATGGTCCCCCAGTGGCTAGAAATGGTGATAGGTGTAAACCGAGCCCTGGGTATCCTGCTCTGCCTTTGAGAAAATGAAAGCTCAGATGGGCCAATCTGGAATCTTCTCCTTATGAGGTCATAAGGAGCAAGGTTACCTCCCCTTTCTCTGCTTTGCCCGCCCAGAGAATTTGGCCCACCCATGAGAAAGAGAGAGGCATCATGGCTTGAAAACAAGCAAAGTGGCAGTTGGTCAAGGCCACACCCCCACCATCCACCTTGCACCCCCTCTCCTCCTCAATAGCTACAGACACAGAAATGGCACATACTAAGGAAAGCTCATTGTGGGACTGGCTCTAGTGGCTGTAATTCTGAAAATTTTGGGAAGAGACTTCAGATACAGTATTAGGGGACCACTAAGGCCTATATAAAAGAGACTTCAGATACAGTATTAGGGGACCACTAAGGTCTATATAAAAGCATCCAAAAAGCAGCAGGTCATGGGACCTTTAAGGCCTGTGGGAACTGATATTAAAGAGAAAGTGATATACATGACTTGCCACACTGCTACGTACTACGGCTGCACCGAATAGTTCGAAGTTTCATTCATAACGTTGAGATTCAAGTTCTACATTTAATTTTTTTCTGTCTGTTCAATCATGGTTAACCCAATATTTCTGCACATTTGCAGATAAAGATTACATTAGGCAGGCTACACTGAAATTATAAGTATTACACCATTTGTAGAATTAGATTCCAGTGGTGTCTGCGTAGGATTGTTTCCGACTCATGTAATCCAAACATTTCCAATAACTCCATAGCATTGTACAGTCAAATTTATTCAAAAGATAGATGTAATCATTGCCAAAATTCACAACATGTCTAACTTAAAAGGGAAACTTCACCGATTTAGCATTAAGCTTTGTATCAGTAGAAACCCGGTAGTACCGTGCTTCCCTCCCTCATGTCCCCCTGAGAGGGGAGATCTCTGTATTGTGGGTCTGGAAAAAAGCCTCAGATGACGCAAAATGACGATTCTTGCGTCATCTCAGGCTTTTTTGCCCAGAGGCAAAAGACTACAGCCTGTATTAGGAGCCACTTCTGCATAGCCCATAGGGGGTTGGACTGTCGGCTTTTTCCGGAGATTGCCGAGGAAAAAACGAGTGTCAGTCATCTTGAATCCTCGCCTAGCTTCTCAGCAGGAGCAGAAACTGTTCATCCCGGCGGAAATTTTAGAACAACAATTATGTGCATTCAAACTACCGCACACGTGTACCACCGGGATACATTGGTACACATCGGAGAATATGCAGGACACTTTATTACAGACGCAATACTCCACACACTACGCGAGCTTCGCCTGCATGGAGACCAGCGGTGGTGCTCGATGCCTCTGGCCGGTAAACGGACCTCATCAGCGGGGAGCGTTGAACGAGTGTGCCGGTGGAAAGCTAACGCTAGCCGGCCACCTGTTCACCAATCCTTCTTGCAAGTGTCCGCTCATTAAACAAACTGGACTACATCCAACTTTAACGAAACTCCCAATGCGAGTTCAGAGACTGCTGTGTTTTTGTTGTTGTGGAAATATTGCTGTGGACAATTTAGCCTGCTGCTCTGTCACCGGGTAAGACTACTAGTGGAGGTGGGATGTGTTAACACGCACTGCCTGTTGCAGAAATGGGGTGATTTGTATCCAACTAACTGCTGGTGGAGTTTGGGACTGTAAAATGCCGACCATTCTAGCTACATCCCACGCAAATTTACGGCTGTGTTTATACTCGATGTTTATACCACAGCCCACCAAGAGCTAATGCTAGTAGCTATGTGTTAGCCTTCTTTTATTACATGGCTTGGTAATAAACCGCTGCTAAGGATAACACACCGTTGCCATGCATAGCAGAGCGTTGCCATGGACACAGTTCTGTTCACTCTGGAGCTATCAATCCGCTGAAAGAAGTCCGGATAATGTATCAGCTGTGGCAAAAAAGTATATATTTTAATGTGTAACACCACTTGAGCCATGGTGAAAAGTTTTTTCATGTATATTGTTGAAATGACAATAAAACACACTTGTTGAGTTGATCGCCTCACTGTCTGTCTGTAAAGGGTAGGCGTGGCTTGGGAGTAGACGCTAAAGCAGCGAAGCAAGTGCATTCTGGGATTTGGTGCCTTTCATCCACATGAGCTAAAACACATTTTCTGGCTTTTCTCAGCCTAGAAGCCACCAATTTCTAAAAGAATTTCACATTTCTACTACATAAGTGACCCAATTTAAATATATATTCATCTTTCCAATGGTGAAATATTCCTTTAAATCTAACTTATTAGATTTTCACTGCGGTCAAAAAATAGTTTGCTCTCCTGCTTGCCACACACAAAGGGAGGCGCGCACCTATATTAACAAGGCAGTCAAGCAGCAATCTAACAGCACCACAAATTACATTTATATCACCAAATTCAGGGTTTGTTCCAGTGTGATGATTAGGGCTGCACAATATTGCTTTTGTTTTGTTAAATCGTCATCGCAATATCAACTGGCGCAATATACATATTGCGAAAGGCTGCGACATTTCACAAAAGACATTTTTTGTGTTAGTTGAAAGAAAATATCAGTAGAAAACTGCACTTTAAAAAGAAATGGTCATTCTTTTTTTAGTGGTGCCTTTAATATTTGTTCAATAAAAGAATGTTGGAAATGATTGCCTTTCATTTCTTTTAAATTCAACAAGCAATTTGTTGTATTTTAGCAGAACCGAGTACACTTTAAAGCAACACCAAAGCACTTTTCCTCTTCGGTCCCCCTACACGTTGGAAGCGGAATTGTCCATTACCGTTGATGAGTTGATGAACCACTGAAACGATTTTGGAAACATTTTAGAAAAGGTACTAAATAATCTTTGGTGTTGCTTTAATATCCATTTATCTAAAATCATATTGATATCGCAATATTTAACGTTATCGCATATCGAATATTTCCTCATAGCATGCAGCCCTAGTGATGATGTCACAATGTCAAAAATGACAACAGACATACAAAGCTTCATTGAAAACCCTCAATAGAAGCTTTGAATGTAAAAAAAATATTACATTCTGTACAGCCCCACCAACTAGCCTACATGTGATTTTTCTCCAGGGGTAATAACAGATCCATACTTAGTCTCCCCTTCAGGCCAAGTAGTTAAAAGCTAAATAGACAGGGGCATGACCAAGCTCATTTCTTTGCACGGAGAATGGCAGGCCCAGCTTACCCTGTGGAGCATGTGGCATGAATCACAACTTCTTACAATAGCAAATATTTATCGAACCACCATTATGTTGGCAATGAGCTATTTAATAAATCTGCAGCTGTAGAGAAAGCATCTAGTAAAAATGAAGCCTCTGCTGCTCATTATCAGCATCAACATGAATCCATTGGCTTCCTGACACTGCATTCCAAACAGGTTAAGTGTCCAAAATGTCAAGGAACCTCGGATAAAAAAAGAACTGAAAATGAATCACAGCATGACACAGTGATGGATGCTGATTCAGTGTGTCATCACTGGTAGTAACTACTTCAGAGTGTTGGAAGTACTTAAATGGCCTCGAAGCTCCAAGCTTAGTTTAAACATACAGTGGTAAAGACAAAGGGCTGTTTACCCCCACTTTACAAGGTAGTGCACTTAACCATAATACAACAAACAACAAGAACAACAAGAAGACAATGGAGATATTCATTTTCAGTTGGTGGGAACAGCTTAAAAGAGAAAATCTAGGCTTGAAAAGGCATTGCAAGGGCCTATGTTGTAATTACTCTAAAATTAAAGAGTGCTGGTTTAACAACATGGACAAGTCTCTCCCAGAGCTACAAACAAGGGAGATCAAAGAAGACACAGTGACAATAGCCAGACTGATGTTTTACTGTGTGGCTACAATTACAGTGTAAACAATGAAACGTTAAAGTTCAACTAAACTCGACCAAATCAGTCTACAGATTCCATCTCATTAAACAGGGCCACTGATGCAGGGTTCATACGCATTTTAACCAATACTTTTCAGCAAATTTCCATGACTATGTATTCCTGAAAATGTCAGTCAACATTATACAATAAGAATAAAAATCTGTGTTAAAATTTACCCTCAGACGTTTAACAATAAAATGAATGATGATTTATGTGGTAGTGGGATTCGTAGTATCACGCCCCGAACAGAACGTTGAGGTTACGACGACGTGAAATACATTTATTAAATCACATATTAATATACGGTGTTAATAAAAAAAAATTCCATGACTTTTCCAAAACTTTTCCAGCTGAATTTGCATTTTCAACCTATATTCAAAAGTATGACTGCTGTGGTATTATCTTTTGCTACCATATTTGTATTTAGTCTAATTCGTTTTGGGCTACAACATTTTTTGTCACATACAGCAAACTTCTCCTAACTATCCGCAAGCTGCCTGTCCCCTGAACACACTGTAAAAAAAACTGCGTCAACGTGTATGTTGTGTGTGGAAGGGGGGGGGGGATAGGATGAGGAGGAGGGAGGGGCGAGCTAGCCTCCGTTTTGTTTGACAATACTTCAAACGTCAACAAGAAGTGAGGTCACCCAACATCGCCAAAACACAAGACACGGTCCGAAGGTCCATTCGCATCCTTGCTGCAACTATTACCATCACAGTATGAGCACATAAGACGTCAGGGCTTGGGTTTTGGGGCGAGGGAAAGATAAAAAGAACATGTTCTAGGAGCGGTCAACATTACTTACTTGGAGAGGGACACTCCTCCAGCTTTCCCGATGAGCTCCTCATGGTGGAGGACGGCATCATTCCAAGGAACGTCAAGGAATTTCAGCAGTGTCTTCATCCATTTCTCAGGATGAAGGACCAACTGTTCGTAGTGCATAGGTAGGCATTTGTCCGCTGCCTCCAGGCACTGAGTGTACATGGTCTCTATGGCCCGATTCCACTTGGTCAGGCAGTCCCGGTAGCTGCCCAGGTCAAAGCCGGCGATGGTCACCTTCCGTGAGATCATGGAGTGGACTGAAGCCCGGCCATCACGAATCATGAGTACAAACTTGGCATGGGGAAAGATCTTGGCCAGGTAGGAAAGCGACTTCAAAGCAAAAGGGTCCTTGTTGCAGAGAAAGTTGGCGGGCTCTCCATGTTTTACAATAATTTCCAGCAGGAAGGCCTGCATGGCGGCGTCCAGCACCTCATCGGTCACACCGGCCTCGTCCAGGCGCATCTTCTCCCGGCCCGAGCGACTCCACATCTGCTTCATGGCCAGGATACGAGGGATGACGCGAGTTTCTTCGCCACAGCGCACCTCAGGGTGGGCGTCCAGCATGGCTCGCATTAGCGTGGTCCCACTGCGGGGCACTCCACCGATGAAGATGAGCGGCATGTCCTTGTTGTAAACAAAAGGTGTGCTGAGATTCTGACCTGTCCGTAAGGTGGTCCGCATGCTGCCTCCCAGCGCTGACAAAGACAGGATACCGCCCGGCTGGCTGCGCTCTTCGATGCGATGGTGGCACTCCATGGCATGGCGGCCCAGGTAGAAGACTGTGACCGAGCTGATGACCAGACAGGCCAACAGCAAGTTCTGTTTCAACTTGCCAATCATGTTGCGGGCCACAGGCGGGAGAGTACAATATCACCACAGGGGCAATTTAAGGGGAGGGATGGGAAAATGGAACTGAAGGGTAATCAAGTTCCCACCCTTTATGGTTGTTTGCTGGGACCCGAGCATGGATCGAGCTCCCTGGTGCACAACAGGCGTTGAGTCCCCAGCTCCATGAGGCCTGGATTGTGGCACAAAACACAAAAAACAGTTGTTAGTTCTTATTATGCACTAGGGCAACACTCCTCAAGCAAAGTTAACAAAACCTAATCAAAAGTACCATTTCATTTCGTAGATTTTAAATTAACTCATGTGACAGATGTCAGGGGCACTCCACTGTCATTATTGCATGAACGCATCTCAGAATAAATCTACAGAAAAAAAATAATAATAATTGTCAAGGAGAGTGATCCCCACATTCTCTTTATTTGACAGGCTTTTTGATCTAAGGCCAACATTACTGTGCAGTTTTACTATGCAGAGTGTCTTGAATCACAAAATTGACACAGAACTGCTTCAAACACAGTTATGACAATGGAGTTGCCACCAGAAAATAAAACAAATGAACTCTGTCTCCAGACGTTTTATGGAGTTAGCCCACTGAAAGATTAATGACAGAATTTCTGCTGACAAAACACCAGGAACTTAGAACCACAAATCTATGCATTTAACCGAGGATAGCTCTATGTTTAATCTTGCTAGACATCACTCTGGCTTTGATTCTCAGGTAGCACATACGTCATCTGTGACATTTAGCTCTCAGCCTCTAATTCTGACACAGGCATGCACACAAACTCATTCTGTACATAGGGAAATGTGTACTTGCACACAACAAACACACAAACGCACACACACACTTGCCGCACATAAATTCTACACACCGCAGTGGGCTGGCTGACAGCTTTTCCTCTGGCGTTGGGAAGTAAAAGCTGCAGGCTTACTACAGCTTATTTGTTAAAGGGTTTTCTCTGTTCCGGCCCTGCAGCCACAGTCACCCTCCTGAACAAACGGCCTGGCTGGGGGAGGAGGGAGGGAAGGCCGAGGGGAAAAAAACAGCAGTTCAGTGCACAGGAGTGCCTCACTTACAAACCGCATTCAGTGTGGAACAAAATCAATGTTGGAAGTGACCTATTTTTAATTCAAAACCGCAATTTTCGCTGAAATGCAAAGTTTGCATCCGTGAAATTGCTAAATAACAACACTATCAGTGAAATTGGCAAAGAACCTAAACAACAATGTTTTACTGGAAGATTATTTAATCTCCTCCTTATCATCAGCTTGCTCTAGAGAACTGTTTGTACGCCTGGTCTGAAGTATGCGTGAGGTGCACACATTCTCACTGCATCTTTCTTTATAAAAACAGGTGTGTGTGTCCACATCGTTTATACATCTGGCCCTAAGTTTGAATAAAAGTCATCTTATTGATACAGCATTTCTTTTCTCTGGTCTTTATTTGCATATTTGGTTTTGAGGTAATCCAAAAGTAACGGAGAGTAATCAAGTTACGTTACTTGGATTAGGTTCCTGCTCTTTCATGTTTTATGTAAAGCACTTTGAATTGGCCTGTTGCTGAAATGTGCTATATAAATAAAGCTGCCTTGCCTTGCCTTCTCTAAACAGGATAGCTCAAAACGCACAGGACATATTTTAATAACTAGGCCTGATAGCTAATAAAGTATAGCTTCACTTATATGGTCTAGTAATAAAATGTTTTAGCCTCCAAATCCAGTCACTTTATATACTCTGCTGTCTGTTTACACATGTTCCACGTCATCATGAGCATGATGGTTAGCAGGCTCTGTCAGCATTGTTCTGCAGCAGTGCCACAGAGCAGGGACTCTGGCATCACTATGTGACAGGCTGCTGTTCATCACAGCAGAGCAATGAACCCAGTGCAGCACACCCCCCTCCCCCCCTCCTCCTCCTCTCATGGTATTTGAAGGACTGCTTGGATGCATTTTCGTCGAGGCAGAGCACAACAGAATGACGCAAGACACTGTAATCTTTTTTTTAACTCGCAATGTTTTAATTAGGGATTTTGTACCTTCCCAGCAAAGACTTAACTGCTAAATGGCATGTAATGCCCTAGGAGTATGTGAAATGGAGATCATAAGGTCTTCACATACAGCTATGTTGAAATGCTTTTCAAAGTACATGTTTGGCAGGCAACGCCGACTGCTGACGAAGGAAGAAATCAACAATTTCCATCTGTGCCCAGCCATGACAGAACCACACACTGGGTAAAGCACAAAACGTGAAGACAGGAGTATGACAACTAGAAATGAAGAAGACATTGCTGACTAATTCTCAAAATATATGAAGCCTGCAGGTTTGGATGGTAATGGTACCACAGAAATTCAAAAAGAGGATTAACTAAATCACAAAGCTATTACATCCATCATCATCTCTATTATGGCTAGCCAATGTTAGAATTCCGTGATCTAAATGCTACTCAAGGAGAATAAATGCTTGGAGAATCCCTGAATATTTGTTGGATGAAATTGGCTACATTTAAAGCAGTGTTTCCCCCTACCACTGCCAGTTGGGTTGAATCAACCTCGCATTTCCGCACGTGGTAAAAAAAAAAAAGACTACACCTATTGTGTACTGTATTTGAATCTGTTAACATAGGCAGGGACAGACCACGGGAAGACCAATGCATCACTCTTCCATCGGTTTGTCCTCTGACACCAGGTTGCCAACTTCTTCTCAGTGGGTTAATCGTACCTAATGAGCCAAGTGGCTGTTGTTGATTTTAAGCAAACATCCTCAACCGGTAACTCGTAGTTACACGAGCGAGGAGCATTTCACAACAAAACATTACAGCCAATTCCTTGCATTAGCCTCCTTGTGAAAGGAAGCTCATGCAAGATCAAGCTGCAGATAAAGGTTTCCGATGTTACCTCTGCACTGTGACTGGGGTTTGTAGAAAAGGTTCTTACAGTGCAGCACCTGACAATGTTTAGTTCTTTATTTTCCAGTCGTCGGGCTTTGTCTTTTCTATGAGCCCACCCACGCACTCTCACATCTCTGTGTCTTCTCCTTGGTGATTCAGTGTTAAAGGGAGGGGAAGTCACAAAGCATGCCAGGCTGCCAACACCTTTAGTCTATTAGTGGGAGTACAATAAGGGGCCTGCCGTCTCCACAAGGCTGCTGCAACTGCCCTTAAAAAGGAAAGTCCATCTTCGGATTCACTTTTGCGGTTAGATCCAATCAATCTGGGAGGCTAATTCAGGTAAGTTTCACTGAAATGTAACTTTATTTTTTCTAGGAAGACCTTACCAAAACAGCAGCTGCACAGAATGATACAGACAGCCAAGCAACCAAAAACCTAGTAAACTAACTGAAACTATGATCATCTATAATAGTGAACAGAACAGGAAGAGTTTTGCAGGAAATGAAAGGAAGCAAAGCATGTGTGTAAGCGATAGTGAAAAGAAAGCAATGAAAGGTTAGAAACCAATACATGGATGGGGATAAAGATAACAACAGATGAGTCACTGGTGTCATCACAGGACAGCACTCTTCTTATAAAACAAGTAATATGTGCTTTAAATAAAATACATAAAAGGGGAAAAGTGATTATTTCTGAATTATTCAATCTTCATAAACACAAACATTAAATTACATATATCCTAAATTACATGTATCCATATTGATTAATCGATCATTTGCAGGCCTAAATAAAAAAGGTCTGTACTATTAAAGCTGGGGACAAACTAAAAGTACCTGGAAATACATCTGATTTAACTTGTAGCAGCACAGCTGCAAATATCTAAACATGACATCACATTGTCTATATGCTAGTTAGAACAAGTATTGTGGAAAAAAGAGGAACATCCAGAACAACAGACATCAGGGTTATTTGGTGTATTTTTGTCTTAAATTCTGCATAGCATAATTTATATACTTTTTTTAAAATACAAAAAGGAAAAGAATAAAATGTTAATAAAGATTTGAGATGGAATCTCTTAAAAGGGGAAGCACTATGAATGTCTGACTGATAAACTGTTCTGAGCAGTGTCGTGTTACATCTTGCACCGAGACTGAAATGTGTTTGTGTTAAATTAATTGAGGCTCTTCTCTCCGGTTACTGATATTGTATCCTCCTTGCAGGGTATTTTTTTTTTCCATTGATCTGTTATGGGAGGCAGTGGAGGCTGAGGCTGCTCTCCATGGAGCAATGGTGAAACCAAACCACATCAACACTTAATAACGAGGGCGACTCTCCACCCAATGAAGGCCTGGTGTGGGAGGTCTGTGATAACGATAAGGAAAAAAACATAACAGCAGGAAACCAGCATTACACAAAGTTTCCTCTCACTTCTCAATAATTTCAACTCGGAAATAAATTGCTTCATAAGAATGCCAGCCAGGTTAAAATGTTTCTTCGATTAAATGTTCCAATGATTAGTCGATGTCGATGAATGTCTGGCATAGGCAGGAGAAAATCAGCTGTTGTGAGCAGTCTATCATAACACTGTGTGTTGCCTCGGTCACCTCTTATGGAAGATTGGAGGGATTCAAAATAAACCAAACCCTCACATTTTACAACATAATCAGGCTCATTAAATAACTCCGCTCACTATTTTTAGAACTTTCTTCTTCCTAATGAGGCCTGTTGGAACCATGACATTAGCAATTATAGATATAATCAAATTCTACATTAGGAGTTAGGGATGTAACAATACACTCTACTCACGATTCAATACAAATCATGATTTTTTCACAATATGAAATATATAATATGAAATGACTGAAAAATCTTCATTTATTTATATAAACTGTGCAAAACAGCAGATCAGAAGTGCAACTGAAATTGTATTTTATCATGAATAAAAGAATTGCTGTTTATTGCCAAGGCCAAACATTTCAAATGTAATAACAATAACTTATAACAACTTTTCTCACCAGTCATTTGCAGTTAAATGAAAAAAAGAAGAAACACAAGATGGCAGAAGGGTATTTTACAACAACATTGAACACAACCTTACGGAGCCGGACCCAAACACAACATAAAGTCACTGTTGTTTATCGGTCAGCGGGAGTGTCCATGCTGTCTCAAAGTCTCCTCTGTGTCTTCAGCTGCAGACTGTCCCGGTGATGGAATCATTTCCAGAGGAATACAGTCACCCTTTACACTGTTTAGCTGTCAGCATTTTAACCGTGTTTAAGCCAGCTAACGTTACTAGCTAACGGCAGACTAGCGTTATCTGCTGTGTAATGTTAGCTAGCGTCATGCCCTAGGCTGTTTGAAAATTGCAAGTTTTTATCTTAACCAGTTGTAATCTTCACACATTTAAATTGATTTTTAACCGATTCACGATGCATCACTATGGACCTTTTTCACAGCAGACATGTTGACTTGTCATAGTAGGAAAAGCACAGCTGAAATTGATAACCTTAACAATGGCTCAGTTCCATCAAGTGTCCCAGTAAGCTATTTCAGTGAGTCAGTATGCACAATACCAGGGCCTCTCCTAAGTGGAATGCAGCCATCATTAATGGTTTTGAATACATCTGTGCTTCTCCTACTATGACATGTCAACATGTCTGCCGTGAAAAAAGGTCTATTAGGGGTACAGTTGAGCTGCTTGTATGTTGTCATACAAGCAGGGCTGGTCTACCGCAGTGCTACTCTTGGTATGTCAGGAAAGAAGGCAAAATAAAAGAAAGGTAGGTAATGTTGAGCAGGTAAGAGTAGTAGGGGGGAGTATCAAACTTTTCTTTGGCTGTAGATGGCGCACATCATCAGTGGCAGCATCTTTAGCTGCGCCTGGTGTTCTTTTCCTTGCCTAAAGGTGGTGCAGATGGGATTGGAATTGCAGTTGAAAATCAGCAGGTTTGGAACTGCTGCTGCAGCTCCGCATAACAGATGATACTGGATTGGCCTGCTTTCTGGTGCTTTGCATCAATGACACTGTGTCCTTGTTTACACTTTCTCCTGGAAAAGGACTGAGACTGATGTTCCAGGAGGTTTCAGTGCAGTTGTTCTAGTTCAAATGATATTTTTACCTGCTACCACTAAAGGCATGAGAATGGAAGGAACACTGACTGACTATCTGTGATTGTTAAAATACTATCACCAAAAAGTACCAGTAAAAGCATCAGTAGCTTCAATCCAAAAACAGCAAAAACTGCATTGGCATAAGCTTTCAAAAACTCAACATACAGCATGTTACCAATATCCAGGAGCTAACATAGAACATAGTTTTGAATATAATAACCTAAAATACAATGTTACAGAGAAACAGAAGGCCATATTTGTGCAGCCCTGGTCTCCAACTGGCATCCTCTTACTGACAAATGACCCATCCTTTATTAAGTTTCCAATCAGATCGGTGATCTGGTACATTCCTAAACGTCCACACAACTGCAGGAGCAACCAGCAGGACTGCGGCCATTACCCTGACCACAACCTCTGCCCCTCAGGCTCTGCCATAAATCACATTCCATGAACTAACCCATTTAACCTCCAGCTAGACTGTATGACAGGAAGGAGCGATGTCTCTCTCTTCAGCCAAGAGACAATCATTCCAGTTGTCCAAGTCATGATTCACCGTGTGCAAACTAATCCAACGGTGTCGCCCGCCTGCTTCCTAATGCATGGCTACTGTTCCTCTGCATCCCAGCATTATGTGCAGGGATTATAGAGCAAATAAACTGCAGATAAGGGCAAACACAGCCGTCCTCATCCCCCATTATTTGTACAAACCTTGAGTCAATCTTGAGTTCTCAGGGGATTTCATTTGCTTACGCACCTGTCACAATGTTTATGACCTGAAGGGACCTGGTCTGTGTGTTCATAATGGATGGTGCGCAATTAAAACTGAGACAATCTGACAGAAAAAAAAAAAATAAAAACCCAAGCCCCTTGGCAAGATTCATCTCCTTTAACGTTTGTTTAATCACAGAGCCTGCAACTCAAATAAGACAAAAAAATTTGTCTTATTTGAGTTGCATTATATTCATAGTCGGCCTACATGTTTGGACCAAATGAATGAGGCGTTTTGAATGTTATGCCTGTGCCCCTGTTTCTACATAAAATATCACACTCATGAAATCACGTGCAAAGGATGAGGAAGGGATGAAGATTAAGAGTTTGAATAACACAGGCAGTAGTCGCTTTATTGTGATTAGCAAACAGCCTGAGATTACCTTGTTTGTAAGGGACTAAACAAACTGCCCTGCTCTGATGCATGAAAAAGGAAAAAAAAGGAAACCCCTTTTCTATATAACAGGCTGCAAATTATCTAAATAAAAAACGCAAAATGTGACAAAGGTTATTTTCATCTTCGCTCATAAATGTGGGTGAACATGACTTATACTGAACTCTGATATCAAATGACAGGCAATTCCATTTGAAAAAGAAGGAACGGCAGTGGGTTTCTGAGCTCAGTTCAAAGGTCAGCATTCGCAAAAACCATTAGCTGCAGTGTTTCCAGTTCTGCCTCTGACAAGAGCCTCTCCGTTATGCTAGGCTGATAATGCACTACCATCTCATGGGCAACTGTCTTAACAGGCTGCTGGCCCATTGAACTATGGACAAACCTGAAGAATAGCTGAAACCTACAAAGACTGAACTAACCACATACTGTATATAGATTGTTTCCTACCAATTTCTTTAAGGAGCATACACCTTAAGACTGAGGAAATACACTAGACAACACAATTTTGATATGTATCCCTGTCTTTGGCACATATTACACAATATTGAGTGGGAATACTTTGACACAAGGACACAATATACTGTAGGGACGACATGGTCATTTGAAGATTCATGTGATGGCTGCAGACTAGGGCTGCACGATATGAGGAAAAATATGCGCTATGCGATAAGAAACTTGATGTTTTGTCTTTTCATTTGAAACCCATTTGTATGCTGATGGTGGATCTGGGATCTGATGTGATCTGAATGTGAATGTCCAGTAGACTGAAGCATTTCTGCTTGAGATGTTGTTGACCTTACATGGTTGCAGATGTGCAATGTGTCATTATACTGCCTCTGTAGAACCATCCTGCTTCCTCTAATCGTGAATTGGGTAAACAGTCACTCCCCCACTCTAAAAACTACTCACTGACAATACATTTACAACATCTCACTGGAGTACACATGCAGTTCACACAGGAAGTGGTCACACTTTAAACCACAGCATTTCAAACAACAATTGCATGCATGCTTTGGAATATGTTTGCTTCAATATCCCTTGTTAAAGCAATGCAACACTCAGGTAAATCAACTTTTCCTTGGCAGTGCAGCAGATGTATACGCACTATCACAATGCAGGGGTTATAAACACTGACCCATCACTAATCAGTAAAGCGACTGGCTTAAGAAACACGGTGGAGTAAATCTACCAATGACTAAGAGTGTGTACATGTGTTATGGGGGGAGGGGTGTCTGTGTACTGAGTGGGCAGCCTTTAGTCAACTAGTATGAATAGAATTTGTAAGGCAGTGAGACACAATCCGGGCTGCCAGGGTTGTCCGTGTAGGAGTGTTGCTCTGGAGACGACTGGCGTTTTTATTCGGATTCTTCCAGCACCCAACTAACGTTTTGCATATTTTTAGCAGACAGTATTGACAACAAATCCTACCTACTTCACTGCTGATTGTTCTAAAATCTTAAAGTAAATTGTGATTTCCAGCTGTCCAGGGAGGCAGTGATTTCTCTCATTTCACTTTGCTATGACTATCAACTTTCTGGGACATGAAACTTGCTCGAGATAGGTAGTCCATCACAACGAACATCATCGGTTTGCTCCTGTCAAAGATGTTATTGTTGATTCCTCACTTCACCGTTCATGGGGCAATGGAACACAAAATGAAATTCATCCTCAATAACACCAAGATCACAAAAAAAAAAAAAAAAAACATTCTCTTCATACCTTTATCTGCCTACCAAATTGTCAGTGGTAAGGTACCAGTTCTTAACTTAGCACATAAGGACTTCTGGCCTCCCAGCACATTTAATTTATAAAAAAGGTTCTGTGTAGTAATCTTCTTTGATTTGGACATAGTTTCTGAGCATTGTCTTATTCCACTGACCCCTATGGGTCTTTAGTAGTTTTGTCTGTAATTTTTAAAAAAAAAAAAAAAAAAAAAAAAAAAAAAAAAAAAAAAAAAAAATTAAAAAAAAAAGTTTGAAAAAATTATTTTTTTATTCGCAACTGGAACCAGGCGGTTCCACAGCCAAACTATTTCACATCTCTGCCTCACAAGACACGACTCCCATCCCATGTCTCCTTCAATAGCCACATGCACGCACTCCCCTGTATCTGAGAGACCAGAGGTGAAGGTGTGAGAAAGAAAGGTGAGCAGTAGTAGCAATCTTCATTCAGATCCCTTTTTTTTTTTTTTATAAAGGAATTGTGGCCAAGATACTGTAAGTTCACGTTGGTGATCAAACATAAATGTAAACTTGATGCGGTTTCTAAATCACCTCAAACCTAATTTCTTGTTACTTATCGGCCAACATATACACCCATACCAATATATCTGCAGTAAGCTAATATGGATCGGCCCAGGTAGTCCAGCTACGTAATTATCCAGTGACTAGTCAAATCCCCTCCTCCATGCTGCACTGCTCTTTTATACATTTGGATATTAAGTTGTATTTTTTTTATTACTGTAAAATTTAAAAAGTAAATGGCAGCCATTTGTGTTTGTGTTTTATCCAAATGTAGCTGCAATCAATGATTATTTTCATGTAGAGCTGGGAGATATGGAGAAAATCAAATATCACGATATTTTGGACCAAACACCTCAATATCGATACTGTAGGGTTGACTATTGGTGCTTTCATAAAATATTTACACAATGAGATTTTTGACAAATACTCATCAGCAATGTGGATATAATGTCTAAGTGGGTAAAGGCAAATAATAAAACAGCTAGAACAGTCTGGTAAGTTCAGAAACATCAATTTACTGTAATGCAGCCTTTAAAAACAGGATAAATTGATATATTGCCCAGCCCTACTTTTATGACAGATTCATCTGTCAATTATTTTTGCAATTAATTATTTGTTCTATTAAACTGTCACAAAATAGTTCTTAGAGGGGATTACAATGTCTACAACCAACAGTCCATCATCTCAAAAATATTACATTTACAATGACATAAAACAGAAAAGCTGCAAATCATCATTTAGAGGAGCTGGAACCAGAGTTGTTTTGAAAATGGCATTAATTAATCAATTCCCAAAACAGTTGATCATTTTCTATCAATCAACTAATCAATTATTCATTGTGAAAGGCCAGACTCAGAGTTTTACATGTCATGTTTTGAGGTTTCTGCAATGTTTCACCGTGTTTCAAAGTTCATCGTCTTGGCAATGCTTTCCCTTTCCAGGAAACTAGCCTGCTGAACTAGCCTGGTTGACACCAGACCCTTCTCAGTTGTAACTGAGAGTGGGTCTGGGCAAGCTTCATTCACAGCCCATTTCCAAAAGGGGCGTCACCAACGGACGCCGCTCAAATGCCTCTGGGCGCAATTGGATAGTCCTTCAACCAATCAGACCAACAATCCAGGTGACGTAGCACCAACAGCGGCATCGACGGGTTGCTGTGTTTGAGGTGGCCGTCATGTTGAATTTAAACAAGAAGCTGCTCGCCGTCGCTGCGCTATAGTCATCGTGTAAAGCCCGCCTCAACGGTTGCGATTGGTGCCTCGATTTGGAAAAATTGGAAATGGGCTTGAATGGGCTCTTGGCCAGACGGACTTGCAGAGCAAATCCCAAATTTGCCAGAAGTTCTGAACGTTAGTAGTGAAACTAATAAGCCATTATTTGATTAGTGCATCAACAGGAAATTAAATGATTACAATGCTGATAATCTATTAACCTTTTATTACTTGTTTAAAGTGATGAAAGCATTTACTGGTAGGTCAGTTCATTATCAATTGTATGTCATTGAATATTTGGATAGGAATTAGACCACGTCTGCAATTTTAAGTCATCCCAAACTTTGCTTGCATGCAGTTATACTACATCTACACTAAAAGACACATAATAATAGGTCCATTCATTTCTCACTGAGATACAGCAAGACACCAGGAAAACCTGATCAATGTGTGGGTGGTCACCAAAATTGTTGGCTCAGCGCTCAACTGTTCATGGACACTTCTCATGAACACCCTTGTTTTCTTGTTTCTGCCTTCAATGTGATATAATGCTACTTCTCTAGTGCTTGGTAGCTTTAACTCACGGAAATGGCGAACGCTATGAAAGGCTGTAAAGAACCAAAAATACTGTGACGTGTCAGCTGAAAACTTTGAAGCCGCAGACAACTACAGGAGCACAGTTGAAGGATTTGTCCTCACTCACAGTCCGTCAACAAACTGGGATCTATCGATCAAGTGTATCACAGTGAAAACAAACAGTGCAGCAGATCTACTGAAGTCTCCAGCCATGAGCACTATTATTCTGAGGGGTTTGATGAATGTGGGCCCCCACCTCAGTAAGTCCTTGAGCAGCAAGCGCTCTTTTGAGGAACTTCATAAAACAGGCCCTTGAAACCCTGGCTGGGCTCAGCGGTCAGACAGCTGTTTGACTGAATGTAATAATTGTAATGCAGCAGTGGGTGTTCTTTTCAGACAAGGAAATGAGAGTATAAGTGAACTTGAGTCCAACTGATCCAGCTCTGCAGCTGTGGAAGCCGACCCACTGAGAGCAGCCAGCACCGAGAAACGCACTGAATTCAACTGGACTTGAGTTCCCTCCCCCACCCCCAGACCACCTGCATACAGCATATGTGTTCCTGGCTACCAAGACACTGGTAGTCTATGCCCTTCACGCTGGCCACTGGAAACTGCTCTTTCAGCTTTACTAGGACTGTTACAAAAAAATTTTTATAACTGTTCATCATTGTAAGCCTGTAGGCTACAATTGTATCTTTTAGTTTTGTTTTTTTTAAATCCATTGAACAATTTCACTGACAGATGAGCCAAGTGGTTCCTATATTTTCTTGCTAGTATGACATATTTTTAATAACAAATGGAGGGGAATATGAAGCTATCACTGGTGATAATCATTTCACTCAGTGGTAAACAACAATGCTGTCTGAAAATGATGGAAAGTTCAATGTGAGACCACATCTCCTTGGTCCACAACAGGATAAAGTGCGAGATTTGGTAGGCGTCTGACAGGAGGCAAGAAAAGAACTATGATGCAGGATACTTTGCATGGCTTGACCAATGTGATTAACTGAGCAGGGTCATTTTTTCCAACCCTTGCTGCACTCAGACCCACATACATACGGTACATACATACGGTACATACATACATACATACATACGGTACATACGGTACATACATACATACATACATACATACATACATACATACATACATTCCCCAAACATTTGCAACATATTAATGTTATAGCCTACTAACCTCAAACCAAACTCTGAACTTTAAAAGATGTGTAGTACATTAGCAAAAGGAGAATATAGGCCTATTGTAGTTTATACAAAGTCCGGTTGTGTTTATGTTATGGTCTGATGATTAATTTGACGTAGGCTACGTACCTAAACCACTAATCTGAAGTTTAGATTTTGATTGCTTTTTACCGCACCCAGCACAGCACGGTCTATTTTGGACAGAAATGACAGGAACAATAGCACCGTGGACATGTTCTAAGTTCATTTAAAGTGAAATGTACTGCCTGGTGGCCCAGCCGTATGTCGTGTGAAAGAGTTGCCTGTTAACATTTGTAAAATGTCTTCGCTGATCTTTAAGGTGTGTAACCTAACTACGTTTGTCGATAACCAAGACAGTTCAGCGCGATACAGGACCCTGAGCGCGGCACGTAACGGCGCTATCTGTCAACATACGTCCCCGGCTAAACGTATGCATGTATGGGCTTAATTTGTAACGTTATGCGATTTTATGGGATTATCAGCCGTGGTCATTTTGTATTAATATTGATAGCTAACATGCCAAACACTAGCAATTGTATAACCCGCAATTACTAGGAGACGTATCTACCATAAAGCTAAGAAAACGACGTATTACGGTTATTCAAAACCCCCCCAGACAAAAATGTGCGTTTAATTGTCGCAGCTCCTGAGCTAAAGGGAAGGAGAGGGACATTGCAACAACACCACAGCGCGCAAAAAAACCTACCTAATGCTGTGGATACTGCGCAGGAGACTCGGGTCTGTCGGTCAGAAAACCTCCACGGAATCCAGTGCCAATGTGCCAACAGTCCTGCCTTCCTCTAGAGTCACTTTCCGGGCATTTTCTGTGTAGATCACACCGTGTCAGTCGCACGGCGGCTTGTGGCGCTGGTAGACTGGAGGTGTTACCAACCAGACTGCTACAACTGGACTGCTCTTCTGGTGTCGAAAGACGAGCTGTGATTTGTCTAAAATTCGGAGGAGTTGTGTGTCAGAGCTGCTGATTGGTCATACGATGTAGGGCGGAACTACATTAGATTTAAAAGCACAGTACATTTATATTGACTTGTATTTCAGGTTCAGCAACAAGGCAATGATAAATTAAACTTAATGAATCACTTTGTAAATATTTATTTTAAAATATTTTAAATTATAACAGTAATATTATAATAAATGTCAACTCAAAGTCCATGCATCTATAGCTATTTCACACCAAAACATTTATTTTAGAAAAGTGACTGAGGATATCCAGAGGATATCATTGCTTGCTTTTACCAGTAGGCCTATATATGTACCGACACTAGTAAGTAAGGGGTGAATGTGGCCCTGTTTGCTTCCTGGTGTGAATTTACATGGCTTCCAAATATTTCTGATGATTCATCTTGTTTAACTTGCATGATTGTTGTGTTGGCTCTCACAATTAGCCTACAGTAAATGTTTTGGACACCAAGAGCCTCCCTCTTGCCACGCATACCATTTGGCCTACATACTGCACTGGCTGTAGCTATGTGAGTTGAGTTTTGCATGTCTGAGGTTAGCCTTAGGTGTTATTTCTCACCTACACACAAAACGCATATGAACTTGACAAGCTTGAAACCCTGCATGTGTCAAAGCTGTAAAAAATAAAACAGATAAAAATAATAGGTTTTGACATGGCCCCTTATCCTGTCAGTTGATATGAGGCTTAGATATGAGGTTTAATGTTCCATTAAATGAGTACAAAGTAGTTGGCACACAGCTAATATGGAGCCTTCAGGACCGCTGAAGTTTCAGGGCTTTGAAGCGCAGCTGCCCAGTTGGTAATCCTTGGTTCCAATCTCTGTGCCACTTTCAATACGGATGATCACACATCAGAAAATACACGGCAGGTCAGCAGAGACAAAATCAGAGTCAAACTCTATCAGCAGGGGGTTTCATGTTTTGGAATCTGTCTGGATTATTACCCACACTGAAATGTGTACAGTAAAAAAAACAAAAAACTGATTCATAAATAGACTGTATAGCAGAATTAAACAGCTTCCTGTGTAGAATTTGTGCCTGTTCATTACATAGGTTGATGTCTCTTTTAATCCATATTGGTAGGTTAAGCAGCTGCTGTGTCTTAAAGAGGAGGCAGAAAGCCATCAGCAAGCAAACACATGTTTATCTTTGCCTGAAGGTCAGAAAAAACAGAGGCGGCAAGACTAAAAGCACATCAGGCCTCGGTGGGTATAAGTGAAGGTGGATAAAGCCTCTCACCAAGATAAAGATTGCTTTTCTGTTTCAGAAATATTTCTCATGGCAGTGGGAGCTTTGAAGGCAGCGACAGAGAAAAGATGGCCAGTGATCAATGTTGCCATTATTGTGGACGCTCTGGTTTCAGTCACAGTAAACGGTCTGCTAAGACCAGCACTCAGCATCTCCAGCAGTTCAAAAGTGCATGTTAACTGATATGAGCAGATACAGAGAGAACAGTAGGGTATGGTTTTAAAAGGCTGATACTGATAGTTACATTTTTAAATAAACTTGCAGAAATTCAGCATTAGTAAAGCAGACTGTTTTTGTTCCCTAAAACGTAAAGCACTTAGTGTCTCCAAATTAATTCTGTCACAGTAGCATTTTGAACATGATGGGACACCAAATCTTAATCTATCCCTGCAAATTGTTGGATTTAGATCCAATTTTATGTACAAAATATTCAAAGCCTTATTGACCAAGCGAAATAGTGCAATTAAACAAAAAGGAACTTGCAGCTGTGGTCAAGCAGAAACCTCCATCATATCAGATGACTGGATATCTGATATTTATTTTAATATTTAAACATATATTGATCCAACCCGACCAAATATCTGGACAGTCAATGGACAGTTGACACCTTAAATAACCACTAAATAAGATGCTCAGTGTCATACAGTGTTGATTGCAACAACATCAAGTAGTTTGATCTGATTATATGGTTTGGCCGACACTCATATTTCCCACGTGACTCATTTACAGCAGAGCAGAAACAATTCACAGTGTGGAAATGAGTGCTGACTGCATTCCTCTGAGATGTGGACAACAGGCCATTTATACCACTGCTGTTTTCTTCTCCTGAATCTGAGATTGCCCCTCTTTAGGTAGTATAAGTCATCATCTATTGAGGGACTGTAAAGGTAGATGATGGCAAAAATAACTGCTGCCACAATGCACCCCCTAGAGGCTTTTACTCAAGGGTCTGCTGGAGTGTGAGAACGGATGGGAGTCATGAGAAAATGGGAGGAAATGTGTGGTGTCCAACAATGCCCATCAGGAGGTGCAAAGGTCAAGATGTTGAGGTAAGAAATCATATATAGAACAGAATCTAGCCACATAGTTTGTCTTAAACTAAACTTGTGTGCACTGTACATTGTAGAAAAAAACGGAAGGTAGCTTATTGATAAAAATCGAATTGTATCAAAGAAACAGTCAAATGGTTTATTTATTTTTGCCAACCAAAACTGGCCACAAAATTCCTGATCCAATCACAGCATGACATCCTGCTCTAAATGTCTTCTCTCCTTGGTATCAGCTGTCTTTTCAGGCAAACGTGCAACCCTCCTCCCCTTCCACCTCTGGTCATCGTCTTTCCCGGCAGACAGCTCCTTCGTTCGGTCTCCATGTTCCCTCTCCACCATCACCAGTGTCTAGGCTCCCTCGGGGGGAATATGTCTGGCTTCTCTACCCCTTTAAAATATTTTTAACGATGGAGTCTAGTCCCCAAAGACTCTGTACATTTCATATTATGCTTATGTACAATACATCTTTGCATATCTGCAACAAAGTCTCTCGTGATTGAAATTCTAGCTTAGTTATTTAGAAAAAAAATAGCCTTGACTCACTGACTCCTAAAAACGGCAACTACCACCCAAAGGAATAACAAAACATGTATGTCGTCTGTTTTTGTGTTTAGCTAGGCTCAATATATCGTATATCCTTTTTTTCCAGAGAAACAGAAACTGTTCAGCTCTGATATGTCAGTCTCATTTTCTGACATTGTTTGAATAGCATGGAGTTGGTAACGTGGCACAAAGAGTTGCTGCATTCATCAAAGCCTTCTTAACCTGAGAGAAGGATCAGTGTTCAGTGTTTTCTAGAAAGAGTGTAGCCTTGATTGACAGAGTCATTTACTGGCCTCGCCCTGACTATATCTATTTAAGTGTTTTGCGGTCCAGATTTCTCTTGGCAGTGATATACCAACAAAAAAAACATGCAACACTGCACTTCTCTAAATGGAAGACAAATGTCTTTTTTTCCTTGTAACTGTGTGATTTAACAAGATTTACTGCTATTCCCACACTTTACTCTGCTCGTCAAAAATAAAAGCCTTAAAAACAATGAGATGTCCCTTCATCAAGTTCTGATTCATTCCCCATTCTGCACTACATTTGTAACAACACGACTCCCTTCTGAGTTGAAACATGAAACACTTTTACCACAGGAGAAATATTACTGTACGTAAGTTTGGCTTAAGCCCTTTTGAAGCCAAAGGGGCATCAGTGGCCTGGGGTACCTCAGTGGTAATCGATAGAATAACATACCACAAACTTCAGACCGTATTGGCCTCTAATCACGGATCTGGTTTTGTCATAATGCCCAGCTACTGTACCTGTGAAGCCAGGATCTGGGTCTCCCCCTGTGTGTCCATCCCAAGGATTTCTCTATTTTTTTCCTGTTAAAGGGTTAAAGAAGTTTTTCTTTGCCCACTTTATGGGGTTGTTCTTATCACTAGAGCTTGACGTGACTTGACTCAATTAGTTCTTCCTGTCTTTTATGTAAACAGGAATCATTTGTTGAATCTTATATGAACTTACTTACACTGAGTTCATGAAGAGTTTTGAATCATGAACAATATAAATTAGTAGTAGTCACCGTAGAGGTAGAATAGACTGGTTTGACTGACATAACCCATAAGAGATAAACTAAACATTTAGAAATAAAACGTAATTAAAGTCCAAGGCCACCAACAAGCATAAGCCTCCCTGATAGATGACACAAATCCATTAATGTGCAACTTTAGAAACCAAAAACTGAAACAATAGGGAAATGCCACCACTGAGCATGTACAGTATGGGTTTACTAAGTGGCCATCCACACAGAAACATTTTTCGTCCTGCAGAAAAACACAAGATTGAGGTTGAACAGTGGTAGAGGCTCCCACATGGACAAAGCCTTTGATTCTGTGATTCCTCTGGTATGTGTGGTATCATCTGTCTCCACAAACCTTCCTGACAGAATGTTGCTCTCTTGCAACCTGCACAGACCCAGCTGAACCAGAGTTGCAGCAAAAGGTTCAGCTCTCTATAGCAATTTTTTTGTGAAATTTCTTTTTTGACAAATTAAAAGGAACAATTGTGGTTCTCAAAATCAATTCAAGACACTGATACTTGCCTACTGTGCTGTGAATGGCTCAGGCCCATCCTACATTAAGGACTTGGTCAAACCAAACACCCCAGCCCGTCCACTATGTTCGGTTACTGCCAATCGGCTTGCTATTGCCTCACAACACAGGTGGCCTTGCATGGCTACCACTCAACAAAGTGTTTGTAGCAGAAACTCTACACATCTTCCTTCACAGATTGCAAACTCATCTGTTCCCACATGGTTGAATGCACTTATTGTAACTCTGTAGAGAGAACCCAACATTCCATCGTGGCAATGTGTAGAAAGAAAGCGAGAGAGAGCGATATGTACAGCAACAACTATAATAATAATACTAGAAATATGACTACTAATAATACTAGTTGCAGTGGATATAATAGAATGATATTAATAGTAGTAATGATAATAGAAGTATGACTAATAATAACAGTAGCAATGGGCGTCAAGCAGGACCACAGTGTTGTTGCTCAAACGGTGAACTTATAGCCTGACGACATGAGTGAGCCTTTAGGCTGCCTCTCATGAAGTAGTGTTTGACGTATCTATCTATCCTCATCTACTTTCTGTAATGCCAAGCAGATGCCATATTTCCATGATGGTTTCACTTCTCCCTGAATTGTGAAAGTGCATGAGTTACTTATATATTTTGCTCTCTGTGTTGTAATCTTATCCTTTTTTAATGATTCATTTGGCATGAATCAAATAAACGCAATGTTAACAAAGAACGAAAGGCCATGTACAATCTGAGCTGTTTGAACAAAACTGCATGTCACAAGTTTTTTTTCCTTCAGTGCCCCTGAGGATTTCTATCCCAAACAACCAGCTCCCTCCGGCTGCTTCCTAATAAGCAGCAGCGCATCTGTGCTGAATAGTCAACAGCTTTTCAACCCCTGCCAGCAAAGTATGCCAGAAAATGAGAGATGGAGCTCTTGGCCTAGATACCCAACTATTCAAAGTCTAACAAGGTGAAATGGCATGCATGAAATACAAAGATGAAAGCAGTCTATGTCACCAAGCTGTTTGCTTTCCAATGGGGCGATGAAGGAAGACAAAGAGATTCAGTCAGCATTACTTCCACTCTCATTCAGCTGGGAGACAAAAAGAATGAATTTAGTACCAGGTGGGATTTGCTTCGGGCCATTACAAGCTGGTAGGATGTCCAGTATGAAAGACAACCAATAAATATCATTCAAGTAGAAGAACTGTTACTTTTCTTAAAGGACAAATCAGGTGCAAAATGAACCTAGGGGTTAATAACACATGTGTACCGAGTTCACCGTTCTCTGGGATTTGTTTTCATGCAAGATTTTGGTTCTGGTCTTTTAAACTTTGGACACAGCCCAGCTAGCTATTCCCCCTCTCTTTATGCTAAGCTTAATTTAAATTTAAAACGTGAATTGCCTGCTGGCTCTGACTTCATAATTAACATTTTTAGCTGTACAATACTTTGCCAGATTACTGTTTAAATTGAACAATGCTTCACTGCTCCACAGTTTTTCTATACAGCTGGACATTTCTGATGAAGTCGTAATAATCAAGATAACCTTTAACATTATAACTGATGTAAAAATGTATTTGAGTGAGATTAAAACAACCCATATGCAGAAAGCATTATTCAATTGTAGGAGCAGCATTAATTGGAAGTAGTTAGTTCCATTTGATGCTGTACAAAGTTAGCCCTGACAATCTACCAGTCACTTTAATTATAATCACAGTAACGAACAGAATTAACACAAATCTCCATTGGGGCTGTAAAACCTCTTATTACCATGTTTTGTGAAAGAAGTGTTTCTTCCTGTCTTTCTGGGATCAGTTCACAGACAGACGCACACACACACACACACACACATAGGCTGTCCTGATGGGTTAAGTGTGAGGCTTGTGAGTCTGGTCAGGTTTTATCCCACAGTAAGCTGATCGTCAGGGGTCTGTCTGTTGTTTGAGCAGATGGTGAAGGGGGGGTGAGGAGGGTATGGTGCTGCGGGAGTGTGAGACCACAGTAAAATACATGGATGAGTGATGAATAATCACTCAATATTATCCCTAAACCAGCAGTATCCCAGTTATTAAATCCATACATCACAGCAAAGTAATACAGTACAATTATCAGAAACACTGACTACAGGTGTTTCATGTTTATAAAGAGATGTGTTGAAATGAAGGCAAATATCATTATAATAAAAATAAAAAATAGGTAGGTATTTTTGCTTCTCCAAAAAGCAGGTTTTTCCAGATGAAATACTTTCTGAGCTTTTTATAAAACCTTATCGTAAATGTGTTTGTCTCCTGATTGAAACGCAAAAGAGTGTTTACAGGGCTGCAATGACAATGTGTCACACAAGGTGTGACTTCAACTATAGTATAAATGTCTTATAATAAGAATAATCTACAAAGAAATAAGAACTAAGCTGTGCCATAATAAAATTGCCTTCTTTCGAAGTAAATCCACATTACAGGAACAGAGCCAATAAATCCTGAATGGGATGGATGTACTTCAGTCTGTGGGGACGTGGCTAGGAAACCAGAGGGTTGCCAGTTCAAGTCCTCACACGGACCAAGTACAGAGCTGGAGACGTGCCAGTTTGCCTTCTGTGCACTGCCGAGGTGCCCTTGAGCAAGGCACCGAACCCCCAACTGCAAGCTTTGCTCTGGCATCTCTCCATGAATAATGCATGTGTATAGGTTGTGTTTGTGCGTGTGTATTTGGGCCTATGCTATGTGTGTGTGAAGAGCAAACAACAATGTGAACAAATGTAGTATAAATATACCTTCATCTTCTTCTTCCTTCTTCTAATAAACAAACGACTCATGCGATGGTTAAACATTTTTTCACCGAAGATATTTTTACACATAGGAAAAGCACAGGTGTAAATAATAAAATGACTGATGGCTGAATTCCATTTAGCTACTTCTGTTACTGGTATTGTGAATCATCTTACTACTAAGACAAGGTAAATAGTCCGCTGGGAAAAAGCGATCTGCCACCTCCATGGTTTAGGTTTGGTTACGTTAAGGAAAAGATCGTGATCATTGTCAAAGGGCTCGTATACTTGAAATAAACTAGTTCTTAAGGCAAAAGTCTTTATGCCGGTTTTGCAAGTCCACATTAAAAGGTAGGACAAGAAGAGTGGAGGGGTACTTAAGCTGAGCTATGTCGTGACCATTCAAACCAAACTGGCACCCTGGTGGTGAGGTGGTATCGAAAGGGTGTGAGAACCAGTGTCACACTGTCACAAATGATTTGTCAGTGTGTCATGTTAGACATTATTCATTGTCAGGAATGGGAAGAAAACAGCTTCAGTCAAGGGTTTCTTTCTAATACTAGAAGCCGCCAGTTCTGACCACCACTCACATCATTGCCAAGAGGGCCTGATTGTCCACTTGTTTGGTTGCTGACTTGTATGGTCCGAAATGTGTGTCAAGCCGCCCCTCATGATGCATTATTAATGAATAATATTATATAACTAATTGTGGCTGATAGCCCGGTCTATACTTCACTGCCAGATCTTTGATGGACACCCTCACATAATCACAGTGCATGGACTATAAGGTCAATTTCAAAACACCAGTGAGTCAGTCTGCTTCTGTCTTGCATTGATTGTTAAGTTGATGCTGTTAGAAGGGCTTCTAGCCTCCTCTCACCAGTACTGGTCATCACTGAAAGCACCCTAATGCACCTTCTCGTTAGCCTGTCAACCCAATAGTAGTGATACTACCCTCACTGGCAATGACTGTGATAAGAGTGCAATTTCCTCTAATGTGTCTGTCACACATTAACCCTACGTCAAACAGAGGCTCTTCTGACTCCATCTTTTACATCGAGCTTTTGTGCACTTCCAGAAAGCTTTTAAACTGCTGCAGATGCTGCCAGCACAACATACATTAGAGTTCGCCAAACCCTTTGCAGATGCAGATAATGTCCTTTAGACAGTTTACAGCAGTTCTTTGGGTATTGTGGTAGGGTATAAAGCTCCTTGGCTTTCGAGCTCTACCAAGTCTAAGTAAAATATCAAGTACAATATACCACTAGTACAGACCTTTGCTCAACAATCACAATCAAACAATTGACAGTTTTTTTTCTAAAAAAGGATAAAAATCGATGTACCAGAACTAGGAATATCGTTTTTTGGGGGGGTTTTTCCCACGCATTCTTCTTTGTCAAAACCTGGTTATCTGTACTCCAGTGAGAAGGTGAGGATGAATTGGTACTGTACTTGTCAGGATTCATTCTGTTGCCTGCTTTGTTTTCCCTGCCATCTTCTTGTCGTACATGACCTGCAAAAAACCCTTTTCCCACCATTCCCATCACCTGACCATCCCCAGCCACCTGCTCACCTGTTCCCCATTTCCCTCATTAATCTTGCAGTACATTAACTGAGACATTTCCACTTTATCTTTGCCAGATTGTCTAGTTTGCATCTGACCTAGCTTTCCAGCCTTTGTTCTGCCTACCTGATCCATAGATTGATGATTTTCTGCCTAACCCCTCTATCTTAACCTGTCTGCCTGTAAGTCATGCTTTTGGGTTCAAGCTTGCTGTTTTCTTTATAGTACTGAGTAAGTAGGTTGTCAGGATACTAGATTTATTTATTTATTTTTTGTATTCATTTGTATTTATTTTTTTTTTGCTTTTTCTTTTTACTGTTTTGGGGTCTTATTTGAACAATTTTACTCTTGTGAAGCACTTTTGTGAAAGGTGCTATAATAAATTATTACTATTACTATTACTATTATTATTATTATAGATTTGGAAGGTAAAAACTGTAGATGTGTGACATCCAAAATAAATATGTGGAGCTGCATATTAAATTTGAAACTTGCTAAATTTATGACTTAACTTCCGAGAGTAATAGGTTCTCTTCCAAAATTAAGTTTCTTGGTAGATAAAGACACTATTCAATTTCGCAATATCCTGCGGTTTTTTCAAAGGTATTGAGAAATGTTTGTCATTTAGTTTGAAGGACCTGCTGGTAAGGGAAGGAATTTGGAAGGATGAGCTTTGGGAAAATGTCTGTTTCTATGGAAATACATTGGTATGTAATCATAGTACTGCTCTGCTACTGTTGTGGAAGAAATGGTTTGACCTAAAGTTGCCCTGACCAATGAGGCCTCCAGGAAGCAGGAAATGAATGTGATTGATAGAGATGTTTCATTTATTCTCTGAGTAAAACTGAACTGGCCAGCCAGTGCCAGCAAATTATATCATAATGATGCACATGTTCATATTCCAAGAAATGACCATCACATACACAATACAAATTATTTTTCACTTTCGTTAACACTGCGAGAGCAGCTTGTAGCTGTTCTGAATGCTCACATGTGAAGGCAGGATGAAAAGTCTGTCCTTAAAGAGAACAAAGGGGTTGGTGGATGGATTATGAATCATTGGCTCCATGAAGGTGGTAGTGATTGTCAGATAGTATGTTTCGAAAAGATGCTGCTGTCCCATTAGTGACATGAAACAATTGTATTTGTAGTCAAAGAAATAAAACAAGGCTGCTTCAGCCCTAGTCCACCATTACATCAGGAACGCAGCATATAAAAGGATGTTGTAGATTGAAAATATTGCATTCTGACATGAATAAATGGTGATTGTGGATACAGATGTCCAGTTACCCTTCTCAGTGATCAGCTCTGTTTTGTATAGAAAGCATTGGTGTAATGGAACCGTTCACAATATCAGGAAGTTTGCTCCCATATCCTGAAACTGGGACTATAGCAGACCACCAACAAAGTCATCAATCAGCAAACAAACGTTGCTTCTCTCTGAGCCAGCAGACACACAGGCCACACATTGATCCGTTGTCATTGAAATCAGCAAGTCATATTTATGTTTACTTCTCTTGCCTGTCATTTATGACGTGCCTGTATGATTTGTAATGTGTTAAAATTTAAACATGTTACAGTAATGGCTAATGGCTGATGGGAGTGATGAAGTACGTTGGTGAATCGAGCCAATTCTGCACTCCATTAAAACATCGCTCATCTTTTCCATGTCTTGGGCCTTCCACAGAGAGAGGGAATTAATGGCTATAATGGCCAGGGTGGAGTCTGCTGCACTAGAATTTATGTCCAGCATGTTGACCCAGGCAGCAAACACTTACTGCATTTTCACATTATGCAAAATGGGTGGCAGCAAATTTCCTAGAAACCTTTAGCAAATAAGCTAGACACGGGTGAGCTGGACCTAATGCATTTATAGTTTAATTGGCCCTGACATTTTATTGTATTTCCTTCCCACTTTGCTAATTCCCCAGGGAGCTCTGGCCCCGGCTGGTGCCTCATTGGCGAAACTTGAGCTCAATCAAGACGATAGACTCCTACAATAAGGACCTTCTGATTGTGCCACGTCAGAGATTCTGCCTCTAAGTCGACTTTCTGAGTGGGGGAGATAGCTTCAGAAAGTCCAATATGTCCTCCAGAAATGTTTATTACGTTTGACAGGGCCACCACTAATCACGCCGTGGGTTGACGTTGCAGTAACTGATAGCCAGGCCAATGGAAGTTAGAGCTGATTTTACCGCTGCTAGGACATTTTCTTCAGTAGTCTTTAACTGTTGTATGTCTAGACTTACTCAATGTTCTCTGTATGCATGCCTGCAGACACCCAACTGGATATATTTAGTGTAGATATTACAGAGGCATGTAATGACCTTACACTCAAAATTAAAGTGACTTTCTGACTGTTCTATCTGCCAATGAGGTTAATAAAGGCCACTACTGAGAATCTTTGGAATGTGACTATTAATATGCTGCCAAATGTTGTCACCATGTCATCTTCAATAAACCTTCCCCTCAACCTCCATCACGGCCCCGAGAGCTCCAATCCCCAACAATCATGGCCGTACCCACCATTTGGGTCACCGAGGTCCAGACCTCTGCATTTGTTCCAAGGTGTGTATAATACAAGTTGTGAAATAATTGCCAAAAATAACTTTACCTTGGTGCGGCTAAGATATTGTACAATGCCAAGATTGCAGACTTGCTCATCTGATAGCACTAAAAATACTTTACTAAACACAGTGGTTCTTTGATTATGTCAATAGTGGACAGGTTGAATACACTTTGGCAGGAGAGACACGAGAGTAGTGAATACAAGGGGTGAGAGAGAACAAAGAGTCGAGGACAGAGAAATCAACAGAAATAATGTAATGTTGAAGGCAGAGAGACAAGAGGATATGAGAGAGAGGGAGAAGGTTATGGAAAGCGGAGAGACACAGAAAGGGAGGCTGAGAGAAAGAGCACAAACATCTTAAAATGCACATATTTAGATCAGGGAAATCAAAATTTTTCAATCCAGCAGGATGTGCATCGACACAGCAATTATTTGGGGGAAGCTGAAAAAAGCAGCTGGCGAAGAATGAGTCAGACGTTTGGTGGTGATGGCCCAGTCCCTGCCAAAATGTGAATATTTCCATTGCCCTGCAGCAACGCATACAAGGCTGGTGCACAAGAAGCAGCATGTTGAAATTTTACTCAACACTGATATGCAAACTATTGCAAATGTTACACCATTCAGACTTAGTGGCTGAAAAAACGGCATTAGTGGTGTAAAAAATGTTCCCTTTTATTACTTCATTGGTGTGCTTCGGTGGTGAGAAAATACTGATCCTCTGCTTGACTCAGAAAGCTGGCAACATAGCTTCTGGAATGACACACTGGAGTTTCTATACCAATGCAGATGTCTATAGAAAACCCATCTGAATCCATAAGTCAGTCGCTAAGATATCTGTATTTAACCAGAGAAACTGTTAAGAGTGTCAGGAGATAGGACTGGAATAATGTGATGAGGATGTGGGGGAGACATTTAGCTCTCCACTCATCTGAACTTTGACTGAACTCCTATTGGGAAAGAGAAAGAGCGAGGGATTACAAACAGTGCACAGGCTTTGTTAACTGTCATAACTGTTCTCCGACAGGAAACAAATGAGGCGAAAAGACAGACAGAGAGTTGGTGAAATATGACAACAGCATGATTCAGAGCAGTGAGGGTGCAGCCAGGCCAGTCGATTGAGAAATCAACCCTCTGCAGACTCACAAACGTCTAGAGTACGGTTAACAATGAAATTAATAAAGTGTGTAATGTTGCTCTGTGAGTCACTGCCTGTGGGTGTGCCGTGATAGCAGATCACAAACAGCTTGAGGTACAAAAATAACCCCCGCTCACAAGTCCTACAACCTCCCAACCTCCCTCCTTCCTACCCTCCAATACGACCAACAGTGACGTAGAACATACGTAACGTAGATGTAAACTTACAAAATAAGTCAACATTGACTTTTGGTTTCACTTGGGACATGAACAGGGCTCTCCTGGGTGAAGTCCTGTGTTTGTTTGACCCATCCATCTACCCGGCCTCCTCCCAACACAGATTTTCTCGCTCTTTATACTATATCACTTGACTTTCTTCTTTGCTCCTGTCATAATTATTATGGTCACTAGAGGTCGCCGCCACAATAAACGTATATATGGGTTGTAATAAGCTGCATGTAGAAACAACCTATGGGGTGAATTTTACTACTTGGTTGGCATTACTAGTAGTCTAGAGTCCAGAATATAACAACTTGTTACATGTTAAAGCTATAGTGCGTAGTTTCTATCTCCCCCATGAGGAATTCTAAGTAATGACAACAATACTGTCGGCGCATCCACACAACGCAAGCCTTCCGTGATCGCGCGTCACCCCCACCCCTCCTCCACGCAGTTACTTGTAACCAAGGAGGACATGGAGAATTAAAAAAAACATGATGGACTATTCAGAAGAGGTATTTATCTTCACTCGAGCTTCTGCGCGAGGAAGTCGCATGAGGACACCATTTTCTTAACATAACCATACTGAGAAATACAGAGAGAGAGTTTTGTGGAGCTGATGTCTTAATTATCAACTCATTTGGCAATGGCTTGAATGTAACAGACGTCCATTAATATAAAAAAGTTATTATTATTGAGGAAATAGCCTAGTATCCCAAGGAAATACGTCCACAGTGGATTGGCATTGTTTGGTGATAGGGTTGAAAATTAGATTAAATTGAATGAAATGAATAGTGGTGCTTTGTGGTGCAAATTACAACACCGAAAAGAGATACAACAAAAATATTTATTAATTTAACTTTTTTTTGTGCTGTAGTATAACTAGCAGGAGACAAGTTATAATTGAGGTAAGTTTGGAGACATTACCTTATTTAAAGGAACACGCCGAATTATTGGGAATTTAGCTTATTCACCGTAACCCCCAGCGTTAGACAAGTCGATACATACCCTTCTCATCTCAGTGTGTGCTGTAAGGCTGTCTGACGGCCCCAGTGGCATCAGCCCAGCACAGAACATGCAGGTGAATGGTTCCAGTAATCGTACTGCTCCGAATTGTGACATAAGTGACTAAATAACGCCAACATGTTCCTATTTACATGTTGTGATTTGTAGAGTCACAGCGTGTACAAAAAACAACGTAACATGAGACACAGCCATTCTAACCGTAAACAAACCGGGAACTATATTCTCAGACAGGTTGCTGCAAAGCAAATCATTCCGCCCAAGTACTATATTCTTCCGCCTGAGAATATAATAATAAGTTTGTAATTCTTTGACTTTTGGACGGTCTGGAGTTGCTATGTGGACCCATACCAGTGAACCTATTTTCTGTTGTCTTCTTATTTGATCATTTACCCAGCATCTATAAGGAGCTGTTGTCCATATACCTGATGAAAGTTTTGTCATCCTGAATGTCATGAATACAAGTGTATTACAGTAGTAAACTAGACAGTGTTTGGGAGTTTTTTTTACTTTGATTCTAGATGTTTAGATTTAAAAGAAGAATGCACCTTGAACCCCCTCTCCAACTCTCAGATCTCGTCCATCTGAGGAGGTTCAACATGTTAATTATTTTGTGCTAAAGTGCTGCAAATCACTTTGCCTGCCATCTATCTAAACCTGAGTTAGTGATTTCCTGCTTTTTCAAAAAAGCACTTTTTGTTATAGATGAATCAATATTCAAAGGCTTTTCTTTCATGTTGTTTGATATATGTTATAGATAGATATGTTGATATTTCTTGTCTAGATCATGTAGATACAGAAATATATAGACATATAAATAGTACTATACATCGCCTCTCTGGTTGTTTTATTACCTATGAAAAGCACCTGAATGAACGCCAGCATGGTGATTATCTGCTCAACTCGAGGACAGTACATATGGCTTGCACGTGAATGTGTGTGGAATATATTACAGGGTGACCAGACATCCCATTTTTCACCAGAACACAGTGTCCTGATTCATATCTGAGATATTCTGCATATGTCCTGATTTCAGCTGCCAATCCTCCAAAAATACAAGAGCAGTATTAAGAGCACTATTTTTAAATGTATCCCACACAGCCCCACCCTCCCACACATGGAACAACCACTGACTCTCCTGCATAGAAATCATAACAGAATTATGAGCTTGTAAATCTGTCACTCTTTTTACCTTGATGTGTGGGTTGCCATGACAATGAGGCAGCTATAAGTGTTGCCTCATTCATCACATCAGTCATCATCACCTACAGCAGTTGTTCCTGTCAGTTACCAACTGGTTTAACACCATTCAACAATCTTTAACATCCTTTTACATCAATTAAAGATTGTTGTTTTAATGAAGAACTCCATCAAATGTACCGGTTTCTACACAGTAACTAGCCACAAATGCATACACTCTTCTTAAACGTTTACATGCTTTAACATAAAAGGAACTGTGATTTAATTACTAGATTACAAAAGATTGGATTTCTTGGTTACTGTACTAGCAAAATTGGATCAGAAACATTGGAATTCGGAAGTATACTTAAAGGGTAACTACCGTTTTTTCAACCTGGACCCTTTTTTCCTATGTTTTTGTGTCTAAGTGACTGATGGGAACAACAATCTTTGACATTGGTCCAGTATTAAGCAAAATCGCCACAGTTGGCAGCGGTGAAATAAGCTACAATGTAAGTTAATAGGGCAATTGTCCAGCTTATATTTATTATTATTACATTATTATATATATCATTATTATATTATTTATATATTAATATTCTAAGTGCCTGATAACATTATGGAAAGGATCCCTTCAGAGATAGACCTTTGAAACTTCTTTGAGACCTTTCTGTTTAACCAGAAACCCACCAGACTCCATTTAAAAAAGCAATACTTTTAGCGTGTATAAAGCCAACATATAATCTATGTGTTTATTTCAACCAAAACTAGAGATGTGATGGCTTTTCATAGTTTTATTTTGTTTCTGTCGACTTTGAATGAAGTGTATTTTACGATGCTAAAATTACTGTTCATTTACATGGAGTCTGGTGGGTATAATGAACGTAACTTTGTGGATGTTTTTATGTTTAAAAAAAGGATCTTACTCTTTAACAGAAAGGTCGACTTCCTTAGAAATCCTTTCCATAATGTTGTCAGACACTTAGAATATTAATCTGAGCCTGTCAGTGGCAAAATGAGCACTTTTGTGAAGGTAAATACAAGCTGGACAATTGCTCTATTAACTTATATTGTAGCTTTATTCACCGCTGCTAGTTAAGGTGTGTGGCTGATTACGTGTGCTAAATCATGTACACTTTACTCAAACTACAATCAGTTGCATGAACTTCAAACTTTGACCTTTTAAACTGTAAATATTATAACACTTGGATTTTAAACGCTTTATCCAATTGGTGGTTTTAACTATTTACCTCTCAATGTCTAAATGAAATTTAGCCAGGGCTGCACAATGATACTGTCTGACATCAGACCAGCTAATGGAAAAATGGAAAAATCCTGCCCCAGGAAATCATGGATGTTACGATGTTTGCCCAACAACCTTAATCTCAGCAGATCAATGCACTAATGAGTACAGATGACTAATAAAGGCACCGTCTATCTACATAGCTTGTAATGATTTACAGCCTTGACAGATGCAAAATGATGGTAAACTTCCAAACCAATCAATATTTCAGGCTGAAATGCATGTGCAATACACAGATGGCACATTAGAATATGTCTAATCCTACAATACACGTAAATAAATGTACATGCGCACACACATGGATAGTGTTAGCAAACATTGGTAGATTGGTACACAATGCTAAATGGATCAAGTCACAACATCACAGTTCTGGCTGCATTGATATATTGACAGATCATCTTGTGTAAACAATCAACTTTGTAGTTTATCACCTTAAATGGGCAATCATTTTCAGGACATGACAATTAAGTGTAGTGTTCTATTAAAGAAACATTTTCTAACTTACCTCTAATTGTATCTAGCCATGCATACAGTTTGGGTGTTATTTGCCAAGATTGTAATGCACCTGCTGCTGAGATTTAAACCACAGTAATACAAAGCAGGTGACTGACATATTGTTTGTGATGCTCAAAGCATAAAAAAAAGACATTTTAAAAAACACAATACTGTTTCTTTTCAGAAGCGATGTCCCAGTTATTACTCTTGAGTTTTTCAAGCATCTTTGACTTTTTGATGCTTTGAGCACCACAAACAAAGCTGCATTTCCCACATTGTGGGGTGAATGTGTAAAGTGTGTAAAAAGCTTCTTTTATTTTGTCTAAAAAACATACAGGTTTTGGAATAATTGATGACCCAACAGAAATGTTAATATAACAAATTGACAACATATTGGTGTGGCTACTAGGTCAAAATAACAATTTTTTTTATGTGAATGGTGACCCAGTGGTTTTTATGCTCATGTGTACTGGGTCAGTGCTAGATTTTTTGTGTGTATGTGCTTCTGTGGTGACATGATACAAAAATTGCCACATATATAGTGTACTGTACATCTGGCAGGCTTTTTTGTGAAATCTGAAAAGAGCCGAGACACCAGAAAATAAGGGCGGGTCCAGAGCCACATGTGCTGCTGTGAACAAGCCTCTCCAGCAGTGATGAGGAGGGGGGGGATGAAGACCCATGGGTGAGATGATAGAGGCAGCACACATACACCCTCAACAGCTGTTGCTATACACGTTGCTTAACACGCTGAAATGCATGTTGATATGATCATAAAGTCAAAATCTGACCTGTTGTTCGTGTTTAAAATGGATATGGAAGATGGAAAGCTAAAGCACACAGTGAACCACAATTCTGATGAGCGATGTAATTGTGAGGTCACTGGAAGAAGTTGCAGCTACAAAAACAGAGTCAGATGACAGCAAAGCTTTCCAATATTATGATTGAAGCAAAAGTGATATTCTGAGCAGCGCCAGCATGAAACAAAACAGCTGCTCGATGATTCACAGTATAGGGTTTCCATGAAAAACTCACACGCAGCACAAACAGAGTAAAGCTATGTTTGTCGTGACAAGTTTTGTCAACATGGACTTCACAGCGGGAATGAGATTTTCCAGAAATCATGAAATGGTTTGATAAGGTCTGAACTCCTCCAACGATAAATCATCAGCACGCAGAGAGCAGGGGAAGTTCCAGGAAGAATTGAGGAGGATAAATAAAGGATAAATTACAATCACAGCTTGGCCCACTTCGAACAAAAAGCACTATTGTTATCATTCATTCCTGCTGGATCTTAGTATTTACTGTCCTCAGCAGGGAAATGGATTTCCACTCAGGTCTGAAGCCAGGACTTACTGTGGGATTGTCCACACACACAGCTGATAGTCATCATGTCTGGACAAGCATCAGTGTAACAGATGAGAAACAGAAAAGAGGTCATTGTTTAAACTCAGCGTACTGGGACTTTAACTATGGCACACATTTCAGACTTCAGATAGACATTTAAATCATCAGAAGTCATTGTCAAGTGACTTTGAAAGCGTTTTTTGTATAAAAAGGGTTTTTCAATTGTTGTTTAAAATCCACTGGTAGGTGTCCATAGAGCATGCACACCAACGTCCCTCTCCAGCCGAGCCAGCGGAGAGCATACATGCCTGATACTTGTGCTGGTCCAGCTAGCTGACTTCCTGTGTTATTCATTTCAAATTATCTCTTTTTTTTTTATTTCTTTTAAGATTATTTTTTGGGGCTGAAGAAATGAAAGGGGAGAGAGAGAGGGGGAACGACATGCAGCAAAGGGCCGCAGGTCGGAGTCGAACCCCGGCCCGGTGCGTCAAAACCTCCTCTATATGCGGGCGCCTGCTTTACCAACTGAGGTATCCGGGGGCCCAATCCAAATTATTTGACATGTTTAGCATCGTGAGGAAGTTTGGGATGTTCACTTAAATAAAAATTAGCAATGTGTTTTAACAATGTCTGGTGAGAGTTGATGACCGGATCACTGCCACGTCAGTGGCTTTAACCTTCTAACACTGTTCCAGTCAGAAATGATTAACACATTCCCTGTACCATAAATATGGCATTTTTCATCAGATTGCCTCAAGACCTTATATCCTTCACAAAAGGCAACTGAACATACATTTATTGTGACTACTTTCTTTGAATTTTGAGTGATTTATTCAACTTAGTCACACTTCTTTTGTTTACGGTCAAAAATGACCGCCATAGGAAATGAATGGGAAAGAGTATAATTTTCATCCAGGAGATAAAAGACATCTCCCACACACTCCTACAGCTTTCCTGTGCTTGTGTACCCATTCACAGGTGCAAAGCTTCCATTTGCAAGGGACACTGCACCATGACTGCAATTTGCCATTTGTGCGTGTGAACCACCAATGTTCGCACACATATGCATGCTTGCACACACAGAAACACACACACACAGTTCATGTTATGTTGCCACTTGTGCATGTGAACCACCAATGTTTGCACACACAGAGTTCATGTTGTCATGTTGCCACTTGTGCATGTGAACCACCAATGTTCACACACACACACACCACAGAATTAACATGCAAGAGCCCTAAAGGATTTTTCTTGAAATGGGCCAGTCTCTAACGTTAGAAAAAAGCAGAACAAAATGATCTTTTTATAACTTGTAGGCATCATTGTGTTAAGTTTGTTGGGACATATTTTATATCCAAAATCTCAAGAACATTTTGGTATAATTGTCTCACCTGCTGTCCAGCTTCTCTCGAATGTGGGCCAAGCAACCATTTTGAGAATTCCAACCTTGGACCATCAACATAAGCACCCGTGTTGTGCACACTTCCCCCTATTAGAAACAGTAAGTGGCCACATGGAAGATCATCGCAATCAATTCTGAGAAAACAGAATTTCTCAAAGTGTCTCACCATCACTCTTGCAGATTACCAAAGACAAACTGCTTTCAGTTGTGTGTGAAAAGAAAAATCACTTATTTGACTTAAACATAATTTTATGCCATGTTGCAAATGCTTCTTTACTTAGCCTTGAAAAGACCAGCGTCTAAACAGGCTAACCCTAAACATACTAAAGAAACCCTCAAATGAAGTAAAACTGAATCTATACTAGTGCATTAAAAAGGGAGTAACCATAACAAAGCTTACGCACCTATCTTACAAAGCCACTTCAAGCGCCACAATGTAAACCATGTGACCTGATAATGTATAACCACATATATTACCATTTTCTGTGATACCTCAGATTCTGTGACCAATTGAAGTTCAGTCTTGTGTCTCTTTTGGACCCAGGTAAAAAAGGTAGGACCAGCATGTTAAGAGAAAACATTTATTTTTACTTTATTATACACATAAAAAGTTGGGGTTTTTTTTCACAGTGAATTCAAGGGATTCTTTGCAGGCTGAGCGAGCTTATAATTTTGTTCGGGTAGTGGCACTCCACTCCAATGACAGCACTCTGACTCCTTACGATGGGACTCCTGCCAGACACTTTGGGGTTGTAGACCAGTGTAAAAGCATAAATGAAGACATTCTCCGTCATCTAAGTAAAAGAGAACAGCTGGTTGACATGACTTATACAATATAATAACAGCAATGCATTATATGAATAAAAACCTCATACCACTAGTCTGCTACCACAGGCGTGCAGCTCACTTTCAAAGACCAGCACGTGAGACAAGATGTCGACTTCAGTGGCTGAACAACCCCCGAGTGTGATTTCCTCTGGCTTTATCAGCTTGCCGAGGCCCAGCAGGTCCTGGCTCACTTCAACTTGGATCCTACTTTCCCCACACCTCACAGCAACACGGTTGGTCGTCACCGGCTGCCGCAGTTCAAGCTTGACAGGGGGCTTTTTCACCAAATCCACAGGATCTTCTGGAAACTTCCAGGAGTGCGGTTTGAGTGTTGGCTGAATCTGCTTTGCACGAAAGCTGCGAGCTGGTTGAGTAGGCTTCCTGGAGTGCTCCCTTTCAGGTTCTGCTGTTGGCGAGACTTCCACCTCGACTTCCCAGTAGGTCGGCTCGCTCGTACTGAGGAATCGAGCGTCACTAAGCAGGACACACGCAAGCACAAAGCCAAACACAATAAGCTGCCTGGACCCCATTGTTGCAAAAACAGAGTTTTCTATGCAGCTTTCTCAAGCATGACCACTGAAGCAGACAGAGAGAGTGACTTCTCCCTCTGCTTAATTAGCTGGATCCCTTTGCACATGTGTGGATCTCACAGCTGCACGTCCCTCACTAATTGGAGACAGGAGACACCAATTAGTCACAAAGTATGAAAATAAGATAATTCAAAACTTGGACAATAATGATGATGATAATAATAATAATAATACATAAGTTTTATATAGCGCTTTAGCTTGGAACTCAAAGACGCTTTACAAACAAAAGAAAGAAAGAAGCAAACAAACTAACAAGATGAGTGATTATTGTAAATTATGGATAGGCCAATTGAAACAAATGAGTTTTGAGCCGTTTTTTATAGGTGTTCAGTGAGTCCGTGTTTCTGATGTGGATAGGGAGTGAGTTCCAGAGGGTGGGGGCAGCTATTGCAAAGGATCGGTCCCCCAAAGTTCGGTGGTTTGATTTGGTGATGGGTTTGAGGAGGTTTAAGTCAGCAATGAATGAAGTGGTGAAAGTGCATGTATTCAAGTTGACATATTGACATTTTTTTTTTTTTTTTAAGATTATTTTTTGGGGCATATTTAGGCCTTTATTGACAGGACAGCTGAAGAAATGAAAGGGGAGAGAGAGGGGGAATGACATGCAGCAAAGGGCCACAGGTCGGAGTCAAACCCAGGCCCACTGCTTCGAGGAGTAAACCTCTATATATGGGCGCCTGCTCTACCAACTGAGCTATCCGGGCGCCCGACATATTGACATTTGTGTACAGAATATGTATTTTGTGCTACTTTGTATTTTGTGCTACTCCACTACAAAATATTATAGGAAAATATTGTACTTTCATTTGTCTGACCGCTATAGTTATTACTTATAAAATAGGGCTGCAACTATAACAATTGTCTTTTTTTAATTAACTGATTAATTGTTTGGTTTATTAAACATCCATCAGTTGTGAAAAATACCCATTGCAGCTTCCCAAAGGCCAAAGTGACATCTGATTAATTGTCCAAAGAACACCCCAAAATTATTTGCAATTTACGCTAAAACAGAGATAAAAGTAGAAACCAGCAAATATTTGTCGTTTTTGCTTGAAAGATGAATTGATCCAATCTAAAAAATACATATATAATTTAGTTGTCAATTAATTTTATGTCATTTCAGCTCTATTATAAATAAAATGTATTGTGTAACATGAAACTATGAAGCAGTATAAATAGTTACATAACATACAAGTCTGTTTACTGCAGCGTTTTGAACTAGAATGCAGCCATAGAATGTAATGTGGTGAACACAGATGGAAACATACCCACGTTTCCAAAATAGCTCTACTCTAGTAAACTATAATAAAGACATAATGTGTTTCAATGATATGACTTTCTGTCTTTGTATGAGCAGAAATCATGAGTTGTCTTACCAGTATTACAGAACAAGACAAGAGATATGGGGCACAGAGGTGTAAAACGTGGGAAAGAATGATACAATTACAGGTAAGCTTAAGTTAGATGACCAACATTAAGCCTCATTATAATGATCCCCATCGATCCTCTTTAGGAATGTATCATTTCATTATGTCAGCGTGGATCTTGAACACCCTCTCCTCCATCCTGATGCTGTGTCTCTGTTCATACTGTACAGAACATGAGGCAGGTGGCTTTCATCTATCTTTGCAGATGTCACGTTGTAGTGGGACGCCTGAAGTACAGTTACACCACATCTCAAGGTTGGACGGGGAGGAGGTGGGGGGGGGTTGAGTGGTTACCATAGCAACGGCACCTAAGTAATGAAAAATGCCTGTCATTCACAGGTTGCAGGGTGCTGTGATTTACTGGAGTGTGAACAGTACTGTGTGAAGGTGGAAAGAGTCAACACTTTTTCATAACATTTTCATAATCTTCTGTTTTACTACTACATACATCATATGTTTTAACACCTACAGTTAGGTTTTTGTTAGAGTATAAGCAATGGTAAAATTGCTCCCAGTTTTCAGTTTAAGCAAACAGTCGCCTATTTATGCATCCAGCAGACACTAGCATTGAATTGGAGTTGTGTTTCTGTTCATCTGATGAATGTAAGATCTGTTTGCTGCTCTTCAGCTGCTAAATGTTACACTTTGTTCACCAGCTAGTCGCTAACTTTGTCTGTCTGTCGATTGGGGTGTGAGGTGGGATTTTAGATCTAATTTCTAGTGAAAACAGCTGGAAACAACACTGATGAGAGTGGCTGAAGTGAACAAAAACAGTACATTTGCAGGCTCGGAAAACCAAAACAATGAGCTTAAAGATGCTAAAAAAAAAGCTCTGTAATAACTGGAGGAAACTGCAGGTTCATCACTATGACTGACCCCTTTCACAAACTAATGTTATCCATTGTTGATATAAAAACCTTGAATACAGCAGCTTCAACACATTTAATTTGTATCTGCTCCTACAGTTTTAATGCTACCAAAGCACTGCATACGTCAAATACTGCATTAATTCCTTCTAGATGGGTGTCATCACTTTTTGTTTTGATAACTTACGCTTGAATTTTTACAGAAAAAACTCATTGTGACAACTTGTACAATTTATGAGTTACATGAGGTGTAAACCTAACGGAGGCCCCATTCAGTCCCAATGTATTTGTAACACAGCACCTGTATAGAGCACATACTTCATTCAAATGTGTAAATGCACGGTAAGGCACACACATTAACAGCACATATGATCATTATGACTATATGTACAGTTTATTAAGTTTGAGTTTTTGATGGCAAATTATGCCAACCGATATCAGTGATTACAGCAATAACATGCATTTTCTTCTAGAAATGCTTTTCATAATGTCTATTATGGTTTGATACTATGAATTATTAAATATTGGTCATTTTGGAGATCAACAGTCCATCAGGGAAGAGGAGGCCAAAGACATGGCATGACTCTGCCATTACATCTGCCTAACAGCTGCATTATGTAGCCTACATTTTACACCGCTGCCTCGGGGGCTGCCATGCCTGTCCCTAAACGAGAAATCGAGTCTATTGATGGACAGAGGGCATCAGGGTCACCAGGGAAACAAGAAAGGAGACAGCAGAAGCTATTGCAGTCAGTGACCATGCTACACCATTCATTCATTCTGTTCATTTTCAATCATATTTCATGGTAAAATAAACACATTTAAAGAATGTTCAGAATGGATAATGGAGCTGGTTATTGCTTGTATATTCTGCTTGGACATTTTGCACCACTTAGACACAAAATTGATCAGATGATGTGTTTCTATGGGAAAATGACTCACCTTCTAATCAAAATCTGAGACTAGCACCAGTGAGAAAACTCTCCTTAACAGTGACTTGCAAACTAGGTGAAGGTTAACCTGAATTCACGCACACACACGTGCACACACACACAGACACATATTCCCATTATAAATGCATGCAAACATATGTTCACCTTCACACTTGTTCTTCAATAAGATAGAAGTGAGAAAAGACAGGAGACCTCACATGTTATACCCTAAACCCAAAAGCTTTGCAGAGTGAAATATTGAAATATGTGTTAAAAGAATAGCCTTCCTCCCAAAGCAGCAGTGTGAGGAGTGATGTGTTTGAAGCTCACTGCCAGCCGAGTTCGGTCAGGCAGTTGCTGGTCTGATGTTTTTTTGCCAGACTGTGTTTTATATGTAGAGGACTAATGAGGGCAAATCTCTGCTAAAGTAAACTTTGCAGTCCGGCAGCAACAAAGCCCTGAAACTACATCACAGTCTTCAAAAGTATCTCCTACAGTGCATGAGTCATCTGCAAATGGAACATATCACAACAGGAGGTCAGAAAGTTGGAGACCTGTCAAACCTACTATTGTAGAAATCATGAAAACAAAACTGAACTAACACATGTTCTTATATTGTTTTGTCAACTGTCATAGTCTACAGCATTACACAACAAACAGACCAATCCAAGAAAGTCATAATATCCTATTTCAGGATGATTAAATAGTTTTTATGCCATATACATCAGAAAACAAGTTTCAAAGTAACTTGTTTTTTTTATTAAAGTACGGATATCTAACATTAGCATTTTGAAACATTATACTGGTAACTTATCGTCCACTTGCTGAAGATCACTTCTGTGGAAGTCACGAACTGATGTCTCCAACAGATTTAACGTCCAAGCCCAGTCAACAGTCTGACTCTACTGCAGTTGCGCAACCGTTATTGAGGCCTCCGGGAACTCGGTACAACTGCAGAGGGCCTGTTAGAGCTGAAGCAGGGTGCTGAGATGGCAGCTGTTTCCTTTTGCTGGCTCACAAGCTGAATGCCTGGATATCCCCAGACCTATTAAGTGATAAAACTGTCAGTTTAGAGCTTAGCAGAGCTTCTCAGAGGAACAGGGAGAGCCTGCTGATGCTAATGGGGTGCTCGCTTAAATTACTTAAAAAGCTTTGAATGCACTTTGCCCAAATTATGATGGGACTAACTGCCACACATTATATGTGTCATGATGTGTTATAGCTGTCATTTGGGATGATATAGTTTGTATAGTCAGTGGCTGAGAATGTGTCACAAATGCAGATATTTTTACTAACGGAATAAGATCTACACTTTTGTCTTTGACTGTACTCTGCATGAATGAAACTCTGCATCTTTTCCTGTTAATGTTAGCATAATTCAGGACTGAGAGGATATCTTTTTTTAAGGTTTGTCTTATAATTTGATAGAAAAGCCATTCATTTGAACATGTGGAACATAGTCATATTTCTTTTTCTTTAGTTCTCTGCTGCCATCTAGTAGCCACACACAGTACACTTCTTTTATACTGTTACAGTAGAGAACCAACTACTTGGACAAATACACATCTGCACCTGACATGTGTATCATATTGCACCATTTTGGGGCAGTTGTATCCACTGAAAACATTAACACAGAGACTTTATTCTAGTGTTAGAATAGAATGACCTGCATGGCAGTGTGTTTCAAAATGTTTTCATTGAGCCAGAGATTATTGTACAGACAGTAACTTGGTCAGGTCAGTGCTCACTTTTTTAGAAAGATAAGAGTAAAGTTACAATTATTAATCTGTATATATAAAGTATTTGGTACGGAAAAACTGAATGAAAGCAGACAGTGTGAAACCAAAAATAAAGATAAAAAAGTAAAAGTGCATACAGGAGAGTCTCATTTCCCCATACTCTACCCATTCCTCAATCTACTACTTTTACTCATCTAGCTCGCTCAAGAGATATAGTAAAACAGCTGCATAGCAGTGTGTTACAGCACACACACACACACACAACATATTATTATACAGCAAATATATATTCATGCAGATAGATTGCAACGATGCTGAAGTGTTCTTTCGTTGTGCATCTGCATACAATCCAACAGCATGATCGATTGATGTGAATGTATTCTTGATCTACTCATTCTATTTTATCTGTTAGTCAGTTCTCTGCAGTAAACTAACTACAAATGGCGACCTCTTGTGGTCACTGTTGGAATGAGTGTAAAAGTAAGAACTCTTAGATCAAGGTGTTTATGAGATACTGATGTCAGCTGAAGTTAACAGATGTGTTGTTGTTTTCAAGGGATTGTGGGATAAATCTTACAAGTCTTCCTGCAGCATCAGCAGGTTAGCTTCACACTGTCAGTGAGTCTTTATTACTACCTGGACGTTGTTGTTGTTGTTGTTGTTGTTGTTGTTGTTGTTGTTGTTGTTGTTGTAATTTCTCTATTAACTACAGCTGTTGTCCAGTTTGCTTTTTAGGGACACAGCTGTTGATTCATAAAATTTTTGACTGTTGTAATTTTGCTGTGTTACTCTCATTATTTCTTCTCTTCTTTTTCTTGTTTCAATCCTTTGAAGAAAGGATCTGTTTACAAAAAAATGACATTTCTGTACAGGCTGTTTTCTCCATCTATACACTTTTATAATCTGTATATGTATACATGTTATTTTCTGTCAACGTACACTAATAAAAAGCCGTAAAAAAAAGAAAAGAATTATAGTGTGGTTGGTTAGCTCAGCTGGCCGACTGGCTAACACTGGCGCATTTACAGAAATGTTCATTAATGTGCATTGTCCTAATCAAATAAATAAATGAATATGCAGAGGGTTTATTCCTCGACGCAGAAGGTCCAGGGTTCGAGTCTGACCTGTGACGGTTTTCCTGCATGTTTTCCCCCTCTCACTCCCCTTTCATATCTCAGCTTTCCTATCTAATAAAGGCAGAAATGCCCACAAAAAAAATAAATAAAATGGCAGTTCATAATATATCAAACAGTCTTTTATTTTGGAACAACAAGCAAAATACACATTTCCTCAAAAAGTGAATGTTAACCTTCAATAAAAAACAGAAGAAGAATGCAGAACAGGACTCGTGTGTTTTTGGACAGTGTTTAAGCGTGTTGGTCTCATTGCTGTAGGAGGACATCTGATACAAAATAGACACACAGCGAATAAAAGTTAAGAGTAAAGGGTTATCCTATTTTATCTTTAAGATATCTGAATACAAAACAGAGGATTCAAAGTGGGTTCAGATGTGTTCTTTACATGGAAATCGTTGCAGCAGGCACTTCTTCTTCTTTTGGATTGATTTTAACAAAGGGAAGTGGCACTGTCTCTAGTTATAAAAGCCTCTCCAGTACCAGCAGGTACAGTTGAGGCCTGAAGCTATGAGCAGGATGACCAGCAGCGTGATGAACAGGGCGAAGCTGATGATGGTGGCAACGACGGCCCAGATGAACGTCCTCTTGGACATGTCGACCATGGGTGATTTGAGTGCCATCCGCACCCTCCGCGCCCGCCGGCGGTCCTGAGGAGGGTACCGGGCCAGGTTGACACTCTCCATGCCCAGAGAGCGGACCAGGCACGCCCTCTGGTGGCTCAGCTGGTCAAAAGTGTGTTTACCATGGTAGCGGCCCATACCACTCTGACCTGGAGGGGCAAACAAGTCTGCAGTCATGTCTTTTTTCTTCTTTTTTTTTAACTGCATTTTAACGTTCTACTATACGCAGTAACTGTGTGAAGACTGATATGCAGTATTATGCAGTATTCATAAGTCCTGCAATGTGGGTGTCAGTGCACTTCATACAGAACACTCATGTCTAACAGCCCAACTAGCGAGGGGTGCTTCATACCAAAAGACAAAAAAGGGCTAAGGCCAAAGAGCTAAAAGACTCTTTCAGGACACACTTAGATTTTTACTACAAACAAGATCAAGCGAAAGGTGAAGAAAAACATTTTATTTCTCCGAAGGGGCCTTTTCATAAAGTTGTCAAGACACTTGTAATAACATTCTGAGCCTTTCAGTGGCAAAACAAGCTCTTTTCATGGACGTATATTGGCGGTTCGTAATTGCATATATAGATAGAATTATATAGAATTAGATTACAGCTTGTCTCGCGTCTGCAGGCTCTGGGCTCTTGCTTAATATTGGAACAATATCAATAACAACAAAAATATGGGAAAACAGGGGGAACTAGAAGGGAAATAGGGGCCCAACAAAAAAGTTTTCCCTCAGGCCCCCAAAAATGTTAATCTGGCCGTGCACTGCCCCCATAATGAAGTCCACCTAAGTACACATACAGACATAATACACTTTGGGTCAGTCTTACCAACACCACCAAACGGGAGCGAGCTGAGTGTGTAGTGCATCATAACGTCATTGACTGTAACTCCTCCACTTGAGGTCTCCTCAATCATCCTTTTTGTTGCCTTCGAGAGACAGGGGGAGGAAAAGAAAAAAGAAATATGAAGAGAACATTACATAATGTTTTAAATCTCCTCGCGCCTGCCGTTTCCTCTTACCTTCTTATCAGAGCAGAAGATGTAGAGTGCCAGAGGTTTCTCTCTCTCGTTGATGAAGCGGATGGCATCATCCATGTCACTCACAGCCACTATAGGCAGCAGGGGGCCGAAAATCTCCTCCTGCATCATCCTGGAGTGAGGGGGCACGTCCTTCAGCACTGTTGGGGCTGCATGTCCAGTACATAGTCAATGATATAGATATAGATATATAGATATAGATTCAAACACAACACCTTGACTTATTTACTACTTCACTGCATCTTCCTACCAATGTAGCGCTGTGAGGCATCACTCTGTCCCCCCACCACAGGGGTGTAACCCTCCATCAGACCCATGATTCTGATGAAATGACGCTGGTTGATGATTCGGCCGTAGTCTGGCGAGCATTTGGGATCAGCGCCATAAAATTCCTGGGATGGATCAAAAGGTCTTGACAACTGTGCAGTTTCAATTCGATTAAGATGTTAGTTTAGACAGGTTTAAAGGATGGTACCAAGAGAGTTTGCCGGATGCGATCCACCACTTGGCCCTGGATGCAGGGTTCACACAGGATGAAGTCTGGAGCGATGCACGTCTGACCGCAGTTGACAAACTTTCCCCAAGTGATACGACTGCACAAACCGGACATGGAAGAACACATTTACAGTACACATTTACACTTTCATTTACACTGTAACTAATGAACAATGTGTGTGTGGCAGAATATTCCAAGCAAAAACAGACAAGCATGGATGTCTTTTCAATATAGCATTACCACTGACTTTTAGAGGGGAGGTGGGGCATTTGTGGATGTGCAGGCACACGTGTGTGTTTATATTTGTAGGTAACAGTGTGTACGTAATGGGTATGAGGATGCTGCGCGGGTTCCTTTTTTGGCTGCCTTTTATTTGTTTTATTTTATTTCATTGTTATTTTATTTTCTATTGTTTGTATTTTCAAATGTGAGATACATGTATTACATTTGTACCATGTATATATGTGTATGGTGTCGCATTACCAAAATAAATAAAAAATGTTAATGACAAAAAAAAGAAAATGTGTGTGTGTCAGCGTTTAGGCTTATAGTAAGTCACATATACGTACATTAATGCATGTGTAGCTGTACAAAAAGAATAAACCAACTTTTATCTGTTAAATTATTCCATCCAAAGCTAAAGGATAATGACAGTGGTGGGTATGTTCTGTCCTCTTAAACCACAAAAGTGAATACATTTGCATTGTTATCAACCCTTTTCCAAAACAACTATGTACGTTTTACAGTTCATTTACTTTCCAGGCAGTGACTGGTGTTTTACTACACTTTAGAAAAAGAACTGAGAGCCGAGACTTGAAACTTGCTTGAGATACAGTAACTAGCACAGTGCTTGGTGATACGTTACGTGACACTCTGACATTTTGTTATTTAGTCACCAAAATGCATTGCAGTGACAATCAAATTCAGATGATTTAAACACAGATGTGATTTGACTTATCTTTTTTGTTGTTGCCTAAAATAAGGTTTGTGTTAAACACATTTTCTTTTAATATTAGATGTAGGAGCTAAAGCAAAAGTCTGACAAAATATAATGGCAACACATTATTTACTGTGACAATTCTTCTTGTTATAGCATAGTGAAATGATTAGAAATGGACGCCTGTCTACATTCATCGTTCATTCATTAAACCTATGGTATACTTTGGAAAAACTAAGCAATGTAAAGTGAAGTATAGGCATGTTGTACTCAATTTACTAAAATGTGGAGAGAAAAAAAAGGAATCATCATGGTCCTTTAAGTCCTAAGAACTGTTGATATCAAATTCAACGATGAGTCTCAATAGATCATTAACCTCAGTATTCTGTAATCACTTAACACTTTATCATTATCACTTCAGTTTAGTGTTGATGGGCTCTAACATTTCAAATGCGCTGTGTTCAGTGATAAAAGGCTCCAAGCTAACACTTTAGCATATACTTTAGCAGGACTGGAGACATAGCAGTTGCAGTAGTTAAAGCTGCTGCCTCTTTGGTCAAAGTGCTAACCCCCCCGCGGGTCATCGAGTACACTGTGCTGTATTCTTAGCATCAAGCATGATTCCCCCCTTAGAGCCAACATGTCGTTCGGCTCTGTGTGTGACCACTGGTGTCATGGGCTACCCTGATGAGCGGTGTGTTACCGGCAGGCGACTCTGATGTCACAGTCCTTGTCGATGTAGCAGGGGCTTTTCCCTCCCAGCTCCAGGGTCACTGGGGTGAGGTGGCGAGCCGCAGCCTCCATCACTACTTTCCCCACTGTGCCGCTGCCTGTGTAGAAGACGTGGTCAAACCTGAGCTTCAGCAGCTCCTGGGTCTCTGACACTCCACCCGTTACAACCGGGTACAGATCCTGGAAATAAACAGCAACGTTTTATTTATCTTTCTTTTTTTTGGGCTGCAAGATATGAGGAAAACATGCGATATGCGATAACGTTGTTGAATATCGCGACAACAATATTACTTGTGATAAATAAACAGCGTTCTCAGTTCTGCTGCTTCCAGTATTCTGCCAAAATACAAGAAATTGCTTGTTGAATTTAAAACAGATGAAAGGAAATCGGCAACAAATTGAACACTGAATGGAATATAAAAGGCACCACTAAAAAAAAGAATGACAGCTATATCATAAAGTGCAGTTCTCTGCTGATATTTTCTTTCAACTAACACAAAAAAGCTCTTGAGGGTCTATTGCGATATATCACAGTCTTTTGCGATGTCTTGCGATGCGCAAGTTGATATTGCGATGACGATAAAAAAAACGATAAATTGTGCCTAATTTTTTTCATCTTGAAATATACAACTTTGTCAACTACTCAGGGTAACTAATGAAAATATAAAGCATGTTTGAAAATGACTGGCACATTCCTGCCACCCTGCCACATTCAAGATGATGTTAGCTCTTGGGTAGAATGAGTCCCTGCTGATGGAGGGAGTTCCCCCCCCCCACCCCACCCAAGTCAAACATATCTGGGATGCGCTGTACTGTGTTGGTACAAGGCTTTGACGTCACAGCAGCTCAGAACGTTATTCCATCAACAATAGCAGCCAGTGTTCAGACCTTGTCCAGATAGCGAGGCAGCAGAGCCCGGAGGAGGAGGGACGAGAACTCGCTGAGCTCGGATGGCTTCACCACCGCTGCGTTGCCTGTGGAGAGAGAACACGGGTTTCTGTGAATGGAGTGAGATCACTGAGTGACGGAGAGCACATGGGTGGGAGGCTGAGAATGCAGAGCTGCGAATGTTTTCAAACTGAAATTCACAGCAACAAATTTCTCCCTCCTTTGTTCTCAAACTTGTGCTGCGAAATGCAGGTTTGACCAACATGCATATTAAGGGTCATTAACTCATATTTGTATTAGTGTTTCATTATTACCTCCATCAAGTAGGTTAGGAGCTTATGTTTTATGTTAAATTGCTCAATATAATGCTATAAGTGTATAATATTTTCCCAATAGCCACCAATGCGTGTATAGAAGTGGAATTAGCATTTTCCTGATCGTTTTTCAATTTTTGTTTACTATTGCTTCCCTTTTTGTCTTTTTTTTTATTTTAAATCAATCCCATAAGGGAATGCTGGCATACATTTGGGGTGTTAAAAAAATAAAAATTACCTCATTGCCAAAAAAGTCAGACTAAGTCCCCCCCAATCTGTGTACAGTTTAGCAAGTGAAAATTACAGCTTTATTATTTTTGATCAGTGCATGGACTTTGGTTACTGCATAATCCCCAATCACCCAACTACCACCTGAGCGGATGTCTAATCAGCAATAACTTAAAATATGTGGATGTGCACAACCTCAATTCATTTCTGTGGGTTAGATGCTCATTTCAGTTTCACCGAAAAAGATTGCAGGAGAATACTGAACGCTGACAATAGAGGTCTCCCTGACTACATTTAATTAAGCTATAAAAAGGTGTTAAGGGGCTAGATACGGAAAGGTCCCCTACCAGCAGCGATAGCCCCAACCAGGGGCAGCAGGGTGAGGGCCCAGGGGTAGTTCCAGGCCCCGATGATGAGCACCACTCCCAGAGGCTCCGGCTGGATGTAAACCTCATCCGATATGGTGAGGAGGTTCCTCTCAACCGGCCGTGGAGCCGCCCACTCCGCCAGTTTCTCTGTAGCCAGCTTGATCTCATTCTCAATGCCAATGACCTCCAAGAGCGGTGTGTCGTACTGGCTCTGTAGGAAACCCAACGTAGTCAACATTACACACACATTCAAAATTGTTAACACTACATGCTACACGTTACATGCAGCAGTGTGCTGTGTCTCCACTCACCCTGTTGATATCCTGTTTTAGAGCAGTGGAGATCTCGGTCTCTTTCTCAGTGAGCATCCTCTGCAGGGCATGAAGCTGCTGCAGTCTGAACTCCAGAGGCCGAGTCCTGCCGCTCAGGAAGGCCTCCCTGGCCCGCTTCACCGCCTGCCTCTCCATACAGACAGGTCGAGGACAGCAACGAGCCTTTGGATCTGCAGACACAGATGTTAAGACAGCAGGCTTGTCTGTGTGGAATATACAGTAACAATAGCAGTGACACCGGTCATGCTCTTCTGAGAGCAAAATATCCTCGTATATATTCTATTTTCTCTACAATCCAGCTTTTTGGGGCCCTGAGGCAACACTTGACTCCCTTCCTCACTACACATGTGTATCTAATAAACCAAGTTCACCTACCTATAAACCTACAAAAGAACATAAATCAGCCTTCAACTTGTTCAATTACATCATAAGAGATGCCAAAAGATAACACAATTTCCAGTGTGTAAAGTTATACAACCTTTAATACATTTAAACCAGGTAAACACTATATTTTTTGCCACAAAACGACTGGTCAGCAATTGCAATGTGGGTCCATAACAACTATTAAAATAATTGAAAGAAGAAAGGAGATAACCGGATCTGGTAAAACTTAGAATAAGTTCAGTAAAGGAGTTATTTAAAGAAAGTAGGCTACAAATATAAAAACAGCTAAACAAATTATTATTTCTTCTTTAATCCAGATCCAAAAAAAATAAGAAGAAAGACAATACAAAGACCCTTTTTTATGTATTTATTATCCTGTATCCTATGATCCTTTTTTATTATATTTTCTTGGTCGCAGTTTATCCGGCTAGCCAAACTTTCTTTTGTCTCCCAAGTAGGTGTAACTTAGAGTCATCATTAAGTAACAAAACAATCGGGTCAGTAGGAAGGAATTCGACAGCCTATCACATCAGATATTATTGATGTTGTTTTATTCCAAAATTCATGCACCTGTTCACACTCCCAGACCATGTGCATGACACTCGTTTTGAAGTTAAAAGCCTAAATAAACGTATAAAAGTTATTATATATCATGAATAGGCTACAAAGGTATAGAACAGATGTAATTTGCAGAAGACTACAGTAGACCCTCTCAACTTCTAGCCCCTGACGTTACTTTATGAGTCGCTCCCTGTGTTTTTATTGCTCATGTTATTACATCTAAACATCTTTTCAAGGAAAATGTTTTTTTTCGCTGAATGATTGTGTGTTGTAATAATGTATTACAATCTGCATGATATGATTTGCAGCCAGAACTTTCAAACCTTCTTGGATCCGTGTGTTGACAGGCATGTAGCCTATTTACAGGAACCCTTTTGATGGGTCACTGTTTGACATATTTCTCCTATTTTAATTAAGTCCGTTTAACCACGACAAAGTGAAAATCGTGCATTCAAACACTAACCTATGTCAGCGGGTTACTCTTTCTATTTATGCAAGTACAGTAACTTACACCTGATATCTAAACGCGATTATATCGAATAACATCGTTGATTTCATTATCCTTTTTGATTCGGGAAAAAAGAAGAAAAAGTAGACTCACCTAAGCGCAGGTCAAATACACATCCAGTGGATTCTCTATAAAATAAAAGCTCAATAATCCGTCTCTGATCTGATCTAAAAGCGGTTCAGATGTCCGACACGCTGCGCGCTGACTGACTGACTGACTCTCACTGTACACTGTTCATCAGTCAAGCTGCTCTAGGATCAGTTTACTGGGAAGCTTGCTCACTGTAACCTGCAGCTTCATTCAGACCGCCTTAAGCATTGACAGACTCAACTTCAACAACTGTAGCTCACTTGTTGTGTTGGGTTTCTTCTTTTACAGCCTTAAGTTGAGCTAATTTTTTACGTCTATGTATCTTAATAACAGCATATCAGTCACAGCAGCAATGTCATAAATGACAATAACCTTGGGATCCTGTTAATAATATGCCACTGTTAAGATGTATCAAACTCATAAATCTCAACATCAAAACAATTAATCATAACGAACTTTATTAGTGCGGTTTAGTTGCAGAAAGTGTGATGGACGACAATCAAAAACAGAACTGGCATCACTTAAAAAGCAGACCTGGTACTTACACTGTGATGGATTGACATGTTAAAAGGTAGTTTGTGTGTAGTTGAATGAATCAAGGCCAGTTTGATTATATTACTTTCATAAATTTCGGAATCTAAATAAATCTCAATTTGCCAAGTTAAATACAAATATAGTATAATCCTAAAAACATTGATAGCAGTTTAAGATTTAACAGAATAAAATCCATCTTTAAAAAGGACAAAAAACAGTCAAACATATCTACACGAATGACAAATAATAGACCAGTAATGCACAGGTGGGCTGTATTTCATTACAATTGAGGAGGTCCATGTGGCTGTCCCAGAATCACCTACACCACCAGCGTTCAACTCAGGCCCCCAGTTTCTGTTCCTCAGCCTCTCCGCAGGAATCTCTGCGCAAAAAAAACAAACATGACACCCAAATTAAACATAGAGACAGATGCAAACAGTTTGAAATACAGGGATAACAGATAGTTCAACTGTTCACAGAAGCACAAGTGTAGATGTCAACAAAGGTGGTGGGGTAGACAAAAACAAAAGGGGCCATTTAGCAGAGAAAAGTGAAGCATGCTGGGTAATTAAAAGGGAGGGTAGATGAGGGGGCATTATGTGGTTAGATTTCCTGGACAACACCACATTGTCTGCCGAGACAAAGCCAATCCATTGTTGTATAAGGATACCGGCCTGTAGGAGAGTGTGTGTTGTGTGTGTGTGTGTGTGTGTGTGTGTGTGTGTGTGTGTGTGTGTGTGTGTAACTCATATCTGGTTATCTTGAGAAACTGCATTTGTCATTATTTAAAAGGCTATACACAAATACCACACTGTTAAAACCCATATCTCTCTCTTCAAAAGCCAATCTTTTTTTCAATTGTTACATAAAGCATAGTCTCGCTTTGCCAGACCCTCCTCCAAAGCGCACTAAAGGAGGGTCTGGCTACTCCACACAGCATTCGGGATAGGAGAAAAACATGCTCTGGTTAAATGGCATTTCTTTAAACCAATCAGATTTGTCATGGACGGTGCTAAGCTCTGGACAGAGCTGCTGCAAGATAGTTGTGCGAGAGAAACCTCAGCTGGACAGAGAGTCCAGCTAGCTGTCTCAATGTACCCTGCAGAGATCTGAGGAGCAGTCAAAACTAGTCCTCGTTAATCCACCAAATTTAAAATTCCAACACAAAACAAGCGGAAGGAAATAGAAAAGACATGCATCTGGCGGAATTTCCTGCAGCACAGGAGCAATCCCAGAAGTGGAACGTCATGGATATAGACCACATAAAGCATAACAGTTTATACATAACTGTGTAACACATAAAACATGTCCTATTAAGGTGAATATGGTCCCATCAGTCATTCTCTAGTCATGTCAACACTAATTAATACAGCCTTCAGTTTTAACCTTGGGTGAGACAATGGAAAGCAAAGTGTGTCAATTATTAACAAAGATTTAGCACTTACAGGATAACTACATCTTGTCCTGCAAGACAAGTTATCAGTGACATCTAATGGACCATTTGGCCCTTGGGTTTAAAAACTGTTTCAACGAAATTCGTTTTTTGAAAACTGCTAATAAACTGTCATAAACGTCTCAGAACTTTGTCTCTAATCCCTCTGTAATTAGTACCAAATGAAGTAGTTGTTTGCAGGGGAACATCCTCGGAAACTATAAAACATTAGCAATATCAAAAACAAAACCTTGTATTCCTCTTTGGACTGTGTTGGTATACTTTAGCTCCTTTACCTGCGCCACAAATGCTGCCAAGCCGGCTAATGTGGCCAGCAGTGCCATGCGCCGCAGCCTGCACACATTGACCTGCTTGAGCAGTAAGAATCGGGCCCAGCTCAGCTTTTTGGCAGTGTGAGGGGGGTAACGCATGCTGTTGACTCCCTCCATCTTCAGCTGCTTGATCAGACAGCTGCGCAGGTGGCTCAGCTGGTCAAAGGTGTGCCGTCCGTGGTAACAGCCCATACCACTGTTACCTGAGCAACAAGGGAGAGAATAAGTCAGCTGTAAATGTGGGTCTGTAAATAAAAAAATTTAAAAAAGGAGGCAAAATATCTGCAGGTTGGTTTAAAAGGCGCTGACACACCAACCCGATTATTGTGTTCTGTGTTTATTAGCTCTACAGAGATGTTCCGTCATTTCTTTTTTTTTTTTGGGCGACAATACAGATTAGCGCCGCCTGCTGTTATGGAGACTTATTACATCTCGCGCACGCGCAGAACGTACGCTCAAGTCGCTGCCGCTTCGGTGTGTTCCGAGGCACTTTTTTGGACCTCGGGGTGCCGACTGATCAGTCCGACTGCTTTTTCTGTCGACAGTCGGCCGTCGGGTTGGTGTGTCAGAGCCTTAACTCTTATTACACTCACCAACTCCTCCAAAGGGCAGAGCACTAACAGTAAAGTGTACCAGACAGTCATTCGCCAGCAGAGCTCCGCTGGATGTCTCAGCTATCACCCTTTTGATCAGCTGTTTATCAGACAGGAACAGTCAGGACAAGTCGAGTCAAATGAACCAGAGCATTGTGGGTACACTTTTATCAACATCATAGCATTTAAAAAAAAAAAAAAGACACGAGAATATCTAAATATTAACTTCAATAAATCATAAACAAACATGTCTGCTTGTGATGCGTTTACCTTATTGTCATTAGAGAAGATGTATATAACCAGAGGTTTTTCTCTCGCATTAATAAACTGGATGGCCTCGTCTATACCGCTCACTGTGATGATGGGCAGCAGTGGCCCAAAGATCTCCTCCTTCATCACTTTGGATTCGCCCGTCACATCCTTCAACACAGTGGGGGCTGCAAGGAGACAGGAAGAAGAGACTCACGCTAAGAGTATGGCCCAAGATGTATTGATACTGCTTCATACAGAGTGGACAAACAAGATACAAGTTAGATCATAGTTAACCTGGCAAGAAAGAAAATATTTCTGGGTTCTATGTAAATGTTATGGATACACACCTGTAACGTAATCAACATTTTACATATAGACGAGTGCGTTTGGAGAAGGGATATGTTCAATGTTATTAGTTTACTGTATTGCAAATCTATCCAAGGTTGTTTTTACCTGTGCCTACACCCAGCAGTTTAGGTTAATGAGATTAAACAACTAAAGAAGGATATGTAAAAGGGCTTTCTTCAACACAGGTGACTTAAAAACAAAATCAACAAATCCTGAACACTTTTGGATTTGTTTCAACTGCCAAAACAGAAAAGACAAAGACAAGAAGCCAAAGTATAATTGGATTAAAAATGTCTCTACCTTACATGCAATCATTCTGAAATTATGCAAAGATTAGCTTGTTGTTTGGACAGTGTACCTTAAAGTTCTATTTTACAGTCTTAGTACACAATGGAAGGGATTCCTCTACAGATAGCATACATTTTTGCAATATCACACACAGAGTATACAGACACACTGAAAATGCAGATAGGGAGGATGTTTGTTTTTTTTTTTTTTTTTTTTTATATTTTTTTTTTTTTTTTTTTTTTTTCTGCAAACCTTCCTTTCACTGTTTTTTTTTTTTTTTTTTTTTTTTTTTTTTTTTTTTTAATTTTTTTTAATTTAGGAATCCAAGATGACTACACCTGCCATCCTCCATGAACAAACAACCTTCACATAAGTAATGCTACTCAATATATAGTAATATTCCGTTAGGTAGTCTGAGGCACTGTGTCACAGCATAGCGAAATTTTTTAAGAAGTTAAGGGCTGACACCAATAACATAAAGTAATCAGCTGGCCTCTTCAGCTAACCACTACCACAATCAAAATATTTTAGACAACTTTAGAGGTTTGCCTAACATATAGTACAAATTCTTTTCAGCAAACAATTGTTCAAAATCACCATGTACCTATGTAGCACTGGGATTCATCATTGTCTCCACCAACAGCAACTGTGCTCCCCTCCATAAGAGCCATGAGCCTCTTAAAGTGCCGCTGGTTAATAATGCGTCCGTAGTCCTCAAATGTTTCTGGATTATCTGTGTAAAACTCCTGCAATGTGTGTGACAAAGGATAAATGATGTTCAGATTACTTGCAATCTCAATATGAAAAGGTCCAATGACATGTTGCTTGTTGGATGTTTTTATAAAGGCCAGGGCTCGACATTAAGGCTTGTCCGCTTGTCCGGGACAAGTGGATTTTTTGTAGGGCAAGTGGAAGAGAAATTTACTTGTCCCACTGGACAAGTTAAAACTCAAACAAACTAAAATGCCATGTTAGTTCACGTCATGTGCCACTCATTACGTCTATGTTACAGATTTGAAACGATAATTTCTTTCCCCCGCAATACCGGTCAGCGGACCGCTAACGTTAGACCCAGCCCCCTGTTCAGCTCGTTCTCTGGAAGCAATGCAGCATGAAAGCACGGTGAACCTGCCGGTGTTAGTTAGCTAACGTTGGCTTGCTAACTCCGCCTTAACGTTACCTCCTCGCCACATCGTTGACAGAAAAGGAGAGACCCGGTGCTAATACGGCACCGGTGCCTTAACGACCGTTATCTACCGGACCGAATTGCAACGCGGTGCCCACTGAAATGCCTGCGCTTCTCTCGGATGCTCCGAAAACGGACGTTAGAGGCAACCTAAACATCGCCGCATGTTACGCTAGTTAACACTACACTCAACAGCAAGTAACGTTAGCCTATCGTTAGCTAGCAGCTGGAGTAAACAGTTAAAATTCTGACAGCTAAACGGTGTAAAAGTACGTCTGTCTGTATTTCACTGGAGAGGAACATATGACAGTGTGCCGCTGCTGTTGTCGGAAAAACACAGATGTTGCGTTCACTTGAAATTCGCCCCGCCAGCGTTGTGCTGCATTCAAAGTTGTTGTAAAATACCCTTTTCCTATCCAGTGGTTGTTATTGTTGTTAGATTTTTAATAAATCATTTAATTTTGCCTTAGCAATAAACAAGCCGTTCTATAATGTCGTTTTTTTTTGCTCCTTTTTGAAAAAAAAAAAAAATATGCAGATTAAATATCAGGTAATAATCAACTGTAAAGTAGCTACACCTTTTTAAAAGGATCCTTTCGGTAAATCAGCCTCTGCCGGGTAGAAATTTGTGAAATTGTATAAAAAAAGTTAACACCAACATTTAGTGGCAAAATCCATTGTATGTCTACAAAATTATTTTAGATATAGTAGAAGTTCAAGTCACCACTACCTCTGGTCAAAATATTGGCTTAGTATCTCAATATATTAATTTACCTCGAAATATTGACTTAGTATCTCAATATTGACTTAATATCTCACTATATTGTTCAGTATCTCAATATATTGATTTATCTCAAAATATTGACTTAGTATCTAAATATATTGACTTATCTCAAAATATTGACTTAGTATCTCAATATATTGACTTAGTAACTCAGAATATTGACAAAGAATCTCAAACCAATAAGAACATTTAAAATATTGACTTACAATCTCAATATATTGACTCAATATCTCAAAGTATCGACTTAGTATCTCAATATATTGACTAAGTAACTTAGAATATTGACTAGGAATCTGAAAGTAATGACAAACTTTAAAATACTGACTTAGAATCTCAATATATTAACTTCTGCACACCGGCAAGTACATATTACTTTGTATTATGGAGTCTGGAGATCCTTTTTTCTTGTTGAAGGGGAAATCTATTGTTGGGACACGTTTGTTTCTACTGTTTCAACAGAATTTTATTAATGTTGATAGTGTTTGGATGCTTTCAACGGTTTGTTCAAATTCTGCATTAGCAAAACACAATTTTTTTTATAAAATGATGAATCTTTACCCGGACAAGTGACTTTTATGCATGGACAAGTGAAACGTAAATGTACTTGTCCGAAGGACAAGTGCCTCAAAAAGTTAATGTCAAGCCCTGAAGGCCTTAGTCCCCTAATACTGTATCTGAAGTCTCTTTCCCAAAATTCAGCCTTGGTGCAGATTTACAGCCACTAGAGCCAGTCCCACAATGAGCCTTCCTTAGTATGTGCCATTTCTGTCTCTGTAGCTATTGATGAGGAGGGGGCGAGGTGGAGGGTGGGGGTGTCCTTATGACCTCATAAGGAGCAAGATTCCAGATCGGCCCATCTGAGCTTTCATTTTCTCAAAGGCAGAGCAGGATACCCAGGGCTTCACCATTTCTAGCCACTGGGGGACCATAAACAGAATTGGGGGAAGGAACTCATGTTAATGTTACAAAACTACATAAAGTGAAATTTTCATGCCATGGGACCTTTAAAAGACAATTTATAGATTGTTAGAGAAAAGCACAGAAACTTATATATCCTTAAGCCCGTCTGTCCTTCTTGCTGTGGGGAACAATAGTTCCTATGTATCAACCTATGTTTTTTTATTGTTCAAATATGGGAAATACACCAATGAAGTAAGTAAGCAGTAATATTGTGCTCTTTGTACTTTACCAAGTAGGTACTTTACTTAGGCAACACAAAAATACAAACATTACACACAAAGCCTCTATTGCATACAACTGCTGTTCTTAAACAAGTGCCTGTTGTGGGGTCACAGAGCAGCAGTTTCTACTGGAAAGCCCCATGCCAGATAGATTTTTGTCGTTAGTAACTGTATTATGCAACTGTCTAGTTGTCTCACAGCACATGGGTATACAACCATGTTGATCAAGGATTAAAATGGTCACATTTCACATTCTCTAATCTAGATTATTCCTAGTTAATTCAATTATCTAATTTTACCTTTCCTATAAATGATCTGTCAGATTCCCTTCCGAAAATAACTGACATATTACAGTCTAAATTTAGACCAACCTTGATGCACTTCTGGATCTCTTCTACTACTTGGCTCTGGATGCAGGGTTCACACAGGATAAAGTCTGGAGCGATGCATGTCTGGCCACAGTTGACAAACTTTCCCCACGTGATGCGACTGTATTGGGAAAAAAAAAAGAATGCAAACGCCTCAAACCTTGAAGATACACTTTGAGGTTGTGGTAGCTTCCCAACTGCTCCGTGTTTGGTGGGTATTTGTGACTTTCTATAGAGTTCACACAATGGCAGCTTTTTTGTTTTTACATTTTACAGTTCAGACTGACCGACATGCGACATTGATGTCACAGTTCTTGTCAATGTAGCAGGGGCTCTTTCCTCCCAGCTCCAGGGTCACTGGGGTGAGGTGGCGAGCCGCAGCCTCCATCACCAATTTCCCCACTGTGCTGTTACCGGTGTAGAAAATGTGGTCAAATCTCTGCTTCAGCAGCTCCTGGGTCTCGGACACTCCACCTGTCACCACTGGGTACAGATCCTAGAGAGAGGACAGTATATGCAGTCACTCAAACCTCACTGTACAAGGTGAGGGCTCTAGCTCACCCAGTAAGATCGTTCGCCCCATGCTGGCTGAGTCCTGCAGTGGCACAAGTTCGAATCAGACCTGCTGCCCTTTGCTGCGTGTCATCCCCCATCTCTCTCCCCCTTTCATGTCTATCCACTGTCTCTACACAATAAAAAGGGAAAAAGCCCACCAAAAAAAAAAGCGTATGCGTTTCATATCGAACAAAGCAGGCTCACTTTGTCTAGATACTGGGGGAGAAGTTCCTCCATCACTTTGGCAGAGTGAGAGCTGACTTCAGATGGCTTTATTACTGCTGCATTACCTGAAAGATGAAAGAGACAACGGCAGGAAAAACTAATGATGGGAAAGAAAGGGACGCTCACCCCCCACTTCTCACAGTGAATCCTGCAATACATTTTGATAAAGTTAATCGGTTATTAGAGAGAGAATTCTGGTTCCTGTATAATATTCAACAGTGCACAAGCAATGAATGACAAGATGTTAAGTTGGGACAGTTATTTTATTCCTATTTGCTCACATACTGTATGTAAAGTGTTTCGCTGGTTATTCCTTATTTCAGCCATCCGGCTGGCATGAAGGAAATTAATGCATTTCTCCCTGTTTGACTGTTGAACGTCTGTGCACACACAAGCCGGAATTATACTTGGGCGTTACGATGTAGCCTCTGTAGCTACACCGTACACTATGTACCTTTATTAACACTTGTGTTCTATACAAATACATATGGGTGTGTATGGGTAAATGTATTACCAGCAGCGATAGCTCCAACCAGCGGCTGGAGGGTGACAGCCCAGGGGTAGTTCCAGGCCCCGATGATGAGCACCACTCCCAGAGGCTCCGGCTGCACATAAACTTCATCTAATATGGTGAGGAGGTTCTTCTCTACCGGCCGAGGAGCCGCCCACTCTGCCAGTTTCTCCATAGCCAGACTGATCTCTCCCTCCAGTCCCAGTGTCTCAAACAGCTCTGTCCCATGTTCACTCTGAAAGCAGAAGGAGGGACAAAATCCAGCGCTCATCCCCAGTTTGTTTGGTAGTTCATTCATTTGTTAATTCACGTTTATTTCAAAACTAATTTAATAATTCAATTCACTGATTAGTTCTGACCCGTTTCCTTCCTGCTGTGTTAATGACTGTTTTTCTAATGATCTCAGACCAAAGATGGACTGAAAATAATCCAGGCCTGCCTGTAGGACCTCGGACTCCCTAGGGAGTGTCTACTTTCCTGATCCTCACGAAATTCCAACATTTTAAAAAAGGACCTACTGGAGCCCCTTAACGTTTTGACTAACCCACCTTGCCAAGATCCCTTTTGACGGCATCTGCAATGTCTTTCCGTCTCTCTGAGATGAAGCAGAGCAGGCTCTTCAACTGGTGGATCCTGTACTCCAGAGGCTTGGTTTTCCCTGTCTGGAAGGACCTTCTGGCCTGTTGTACAACCAGCTGTTCTCGGGACATCTTAAATAGAAAAAGAATATACAGCATGAGGGCCTAGCGTAACCCTTTGATTTTGATTTGATTTGATTAGATTAAATTCCCTTGATGCCAACTTTAATTTTCTGGTTTAATTCTTCTTGAATTCTTAAGTCAATTTTATGTTAAGATGGCTAACATGCTAAAAAAAAAGAAAAAAAGAAATTGTATTAAAGGTTGGGCAACAATTGATTAATGCTACAGCTGTTGCTATACTGTAGCTAACCGTATGCAACTATATAGAGCATACAACTGATTTGTTAATGACACTGACCTCACATCTTCAGATAAGTTCCCTTTGCCCATAAGCAATAAAACATGAAAATGAAGAATTTCTCAAATAAGTTATAGTAGTGATTCCCAAATTTTTCCACGTCAAGGACCCCTAAACTGACACAAATTAGGCCATGGAGCCCCATTTGATAAGATTTGGTCCCAGGGTCCCCCATCTGACAGGATTTTTGCTTTTAGATGTTTAATTACAAGAAGTGTATGAAACCCATGAACACAATAGTCATATATTCTGTCAATGTTTTAGCTACTTATGGATGGAGCTATAGTGAAAGTAACCTGGGAATCCCTGGACCCCACTTTGGGCACTAGCTAGCTAGAGTATTGTTAATTAACGCTAGCTAATACTATCCGAAATGTTACGCTAACGTTACCTGTAAAGTTATTGTGCATATGACCATATGCAACAGTAGACTTTTGTTTAAGCAAACACTCACTGTGGTAAGGAAAAAAATGAAAATACTCGCTATAACCCTAATCGACGAACAGTAAATGAAAATACCAGAATCACTATCTAGCTATGTCTTTGGATGAGCACATTCATCCTGGAAGTCCAGCCTTGCTTAGTTGCTAACGGCATAGCTAGCATTGCAAACTGTTGTTGTTGTTGTTTAGCTAGCTAGCTATAGCAAATATACGAACAAATACAAGCTATTGTTAGCTAGCTATGTAAGAGATAACGAGCACTGAGGTCGTCCAATCAGATGCTCCTCGATGTGCCCAGATCCAGGTTAAAAACCAAAGGTGACCGAGCCTTTTCAGTGGCTGCTCCAAACCTCTGGAATAGTTTACCCATTCATGTAAGAACAGCTCGGACCATTGGAACGTTCAAGTCCTTGCTTAAGACCCATTACTACGCATTGGCTTTTAATTCAAGTTGAGCTTTGATATCTTGTCATTATTGACATTATTCTTTTTCTACTGTTGTATATTGTGCCTTGTTTGTGTTTATTGTTTCGTTGCTTTTGGAGCATGTTAAGCACTTTGGTCAACTGAGGTTGTTTTTAAACGTGCTATATAAATAAAATTGAACTGAACTGAACTGAACGCTTGCAAATTAAAGTTTTGACGATAACTTACCTTTCAGAGCCGCTCACACGCTCTTACCAGCGTTAGTGTTAACCGTTGACGCTAGTAGCTAACTACTTATAAAGTTTTGAAGTCCAGATTTTAGCTAACTGAAGAAAAACAAACGTCAGCAAATGGTATGTAACTTAGGTGTGTCCATCAAGGGAAATATCAGTCAAGCGTCCTCCAAATACCTGCCCAAATAAATACATAACCTGTTCTTCTTCTTCTTCATTGTTACTTTGTAACTCCTTAACTCCTTGTAACTTTACAGGCCAGGAGGATAACTGCACCCTTCCATACAAATGTGGACGGAGGTAGCCTACTGTCTGGCTCTGTGTCTGGTCTTATAATAGCCTACATCCATGGTCTGGAGAGATTGACTTATTGACATTGACATTGACTTTACTTGTTTATGGAGCTTTTAAGTCATATGACTAATTGTTAAGAGTATGTTACTGTTAAATACAATTGTATAGATATTATTTGTTGTATTATAGAAAGCCTTTGTCAGTGTATTACATACAACGAAATTAGGAGTGCTACTGCTGATCAGTGCCTTATATTATTTGCACTCCTAATTTCATTCAATTTCATACAGGGTAAACGTAACAAAGACAAAACAACTCATCATTCATTATCTTCACTAACTTTTTAAGTTCAGACCTTTTTGTCCAAAACTCAGTCTCTGAGGAATCCACACAGAACCAAGCTCGGAAAAATAAAACACAGCAAGACATTTCAATTGTTTCTTTTTTTTTTAATATTAAAGACTGTATTTGTGTTCCATAAAGAACATAGACAGACACCCCTCGGTGAGGGACACAAGTATAACATTAAAATTTCTCTTTGAAAAACAGGTGCTTGGAAAACGTGTTGCATTTTTAGGGTCGTGACTGACGACGGGTTTCTTCAAAATGCATTCAGCTCAAGCTGGAGAGGCGGCAAAAACAACAGGGTACATACAGTACATTCAAGATTCTAGAGGTTCTACTCTACAGGGTAAAATGCAGACTTGGTACCCATGCTTCATCTATAACAGTCCATCTTCAGTTACAGTCAATGGGTAAAATGGTACAGAGCACAGATTGAGGCGAGTTTCCCATAAGCTTTATTTGTCCCTCTTCACTCTGTGTGCAGTAAAAGGCTTTGTGTGGTTCAGAGTGCTCATGACAAGGACGAGGGAAACTGAAACCCAGATATGTCTCGGAAAAGAACAGTACATCAGATCAACAGGCCCAGAGACCGCTGGGTGCCCGTGAATGCATTTATACACATTTTTACACAGAAAAAGAATGTATTCACACCTGTACAGAGGAGTAGGTCTTTCTCTGCTTTCACAAGAAGAAGGCATCTCCTTTTCCATCAATAACTGTTTACTACTGGCGTTAATGCACACCTGGCAAGTGCACGTGTGTACATATACACTCATACATAGTACATACACTGTTGAGAGCACAGCAGACAACTTGAGGGGAGCCAGAGGGGACAGCGGATGCTAGGCAGTGCAGATTGTGACAATTCAAGTATCACAAAATTTTGGGAAATGAGTATGAAATCTTAAGACGTCACGCTTATTTCAGAAAATTTCATAAGACCCACTGAACAAATATGTGTCTTCGTCTAAACAATGAACAGTCCTGGTAGAAAGAGTTCTCTGGAAAGTTTTGGAGCTGCCACAGTTATATTTTATTCTTTGGCACACCCCTGTTGTGCCAAAATATGGCAGACATGAATAAAATGTATCAAATTCACCTATGTACATATAAAGATTTGTGCTCTTTGACCGACAGGCAGGTCATCTGATGGTATCATCGACACCCCAAAACTAAAAATGTGATCTCACACACACACACTCCCCTCCCAAAAAGAGGGGAAAGGAATCATCACATGCACCACATACAAATATATACAAGTTTGCCAACATCAAGTTTTGTTAAAAAATTAGCTACAGATACTGACAGAACATAAAAAAAACTGTAGTATTTTAGTAAAATGAAAATTATTTTTAAGGTAACTTGTCAAGTAATATGACCATTCAGTTTCACAAATCACTCCTTCAGGGTTTAAAGTGGACACTGATTGGCTGTTCAGCACTGCAGTGGGGACAGGAGAAGGGCCTGCCACCATCTTTTCTTCTGAATATCCAAGCCTGCAGACCTTGTGAGCAGAGTGAGCCACTGTCACCCCACATTTAACTTAACTCCTCCTCACTGTGATCAACATAATCAACAAGTCACCACGGGTCTGTTACGGTCCTATAAAACTGGGTCACAAGGGAAACAATGGGACAGTTTTTTCTACTATTTGCAAGTGTAAAATGAATATCAAGGTCCATAAAAGCTGATCGAAGCTCCCCTGCTCTGTATTTTTTATGTGAATTACCAAACTACAAGTATTTCTTTTTATAAATGATAAATGTTGGTTTGATGTTTGAGAACAACTGCATCGGTCACATCAATGGTAAAGAACAGGAAAGGCTTTGAATGGCTGCATTCAAATTGTAGCCCATTCTTTCATATGGCCAGACACAACTACTGTATCTGGAATTTACTGTGCCTGGCAATGCCTACATTTTTTTCAAACTCCACTCCCCTATTTTAGGTTTTTGGTAAAAAAAAGGGGGGGGGGGCTAGTCCACAAGCCCTAATCAAGATAACCCTGATGGCATCATCTGGGTTTCAATCTCAGACTTCAGAAATCTCCCATCAGTCACAGAAGACATTTTACAATTCACAGGCTGAGGAGGGCTATTCGTGACAGGTAAACTGATTTTCATGTGTAAAATCGGTGACACGCCCCTTTAAATATATTTATTTAAATCTGCTTACAAGCAAAAAGTGGTTCTATTAAACTTTGACAGAAGAGGCCCTGTAAAGTTGAGCTGCAGCCAATTTGTCTTGGCTGACAGCACTATTTTCCTTACCCGAGTTTCCCTGGTTGGTCTGCCTTATGGGAAATGTATGCAGTCTGTAAACTTGTTTATCATGCATACAGAGCAGGTACATTTTGAGGGTGGGAGCAGGAGTGATTAGAAAACCCTTCCCCTGCCTTCACATTTCTCCCTTCAGAACTTGTACAGCTACACGCCTCTTCCTCTCAATCCACAATAAAGTGCTTGAGCTAACAACACAGGAAAAATAATAAAGCAGTTCCAAATCTACAGGTTCCTTTGCTCACATGGCTGTCTAGTTTTTGTAACGAGAGTTCTTGTTTTACGTAAAAATCCATGTTGTTGGATCAGTTACAGTGATCAGCCATAAGCCTTCTGCAATTTTCTTCCATTTCATTCCACTCCAATACTTGAGGTTATCTACATAGGCAGAAGACTCAAACATCCCTGTTCTTCTGAACCAATAAATAAGAAAAACAACAACTTAAACACAGAGTAAATAACCACTGATATAACATAGTACGCAGGATAAAAAAAAAAAAAAAAAAAAAAGACAAACTCCAGTTCGAGTCTCTTGAAGTCCACAACACCGCCTCATAGTCCTGTCCATCCTTTTTTTCTTCTGGTAAAAAACAAATGATATCCTGAAAGATGGACATTAGTTTATTTTTTTATACATGTTGATCAGATGGGTTTCCACCATCATAGCGTAAGAAGAAAAATGCACTTGAAAGTGCAGGCATTACGTCCACATCCGGTTTCAGCCTTTTGTTTCTGGATCCGTTGTCATCTTTGGTTGTAAATTTGTGCATCAGTCGCTTGTCACAGTTCAGTTCGTGATGCAGCCAGTATGATGATAAATACAGATGAAACCTATCAAATAAAAAGTGCTTGAACTGCTACAGGAGGGAACAGCGGCTTTGTGAGGATGGTAGTCAATAGTCTTAGGACATGGTCCCTCTGTGTGTGTGTGTGTGTGTGTGTGTGTGTGTGTGTGTGTGTGTGTGTGTGTGTGTGTGTGTGTGTGTGTGTGTGTGTGTGTGTGTGTGTGTGTGTGTGTGTGTATGGGAGGGCTGCTACTCGTAGAGTGTGACAGTGCAGTAGCAGAGGGCTGATATCCTGCGGTCCACGCTGGCCTTGTCTGCAGGGAGAATACACAAAACAACAACATATAAATAGAAGTCAAAGCAAACACTTAAACAAGTAAATATAGTTATTATACAGACTGCATACCTAGTCTTGCTAGACCTGCAGATTCAGCAAAGTCTCTTAACTGCACAAAGTTATTGTAAATCGTTTGTTTTAGCCTGATGAATACCAACTGCTCTTGAAGAGGTGAGTTTTCATGAGGTTTGATCATTAGCATAAACGACGCCCCCAAATAAACGGCTACCTGTTCTGCTCTTTTTGTGCACACGTTTCATTCACAAATATGTTACTCAAGACAACAAGTAAGACCTTCACACTGCAGAGTTTCAAGTCCTGCTGTCAGAAATCAGCAGACATAAACATAAAGATTTAGCAGTGGTGTAAGAGTACCCCCCAAAAAAAAGCCCAAATATTACTATAGCTGTCAATCCTATGTCATCACAGAGCTGTACCATGACAGAAATAAGAGTGAATGGTTTGACATAAAGTCTTGTGGTAATTGTATAACTTGGCAATAAAAGTAAATTGGGGAGCAATGATTAACTTCACACTTACACAGTAAACGGATTTATTTTGTAACATACTAAAACTCCACATTCATTCAGATGGAGGCATTCTTACTTTTAAGTCAAACATGTGTTTTCCCCATGTTGAAAAAGTCTGATCTGTACATGACTTGTACAACAGGTCTGGAATTTTGCTGAGTGTTAAATAAATGGTTTATGCTACAAATTCTCTGAAATCATCGTACATGCCACTTAAAACTAAAGACCCAATCTTATTCATAAAGGTGGTTCCTGCATGAGGCCAATTGTGTAGGACTGTCTGTGTGTGTGTGTGTGTGTGTGTGTGTGTGTGTTTGTGTGTCTCAGGGTTTGTACTCACACTTGACCACGTTCTCAATGTCAGTGGGGTCCTGTAGGATCTTGGACAGGCCGTCCAGCAGCATGGCAGCCTTGCTATAGCGGTAGGCTATATCTTCTGTTTGCTTGAACATCTCATCCAGAGCAGCTGACTGAACCTGACACACACACACACACACACACACACACACACACACACACACACAACACATTAGGCTGACCAGTATAGATCATAGTTGCACTTTACTGAACATATTGTTTGAAAAACCTGGTGGAAATGACTATACGTGTATCCAGCACTCACCATCTCCACTGCATGATTGTAGATGAGCTTCTCCGCGGTGACACTGTTGATTTCGTCCACAAAGCGCTGCTTGTCGGAGAAGAAGTGGTTGAGTCTGTCAGTCAGCCGCCGGCAGAGGGAGATGCAGCTTTTGTAGCGCTCATTAAGACTCTTCACCACTGAGAGAAGACAGAGAGAGGGTTTAGTATTTTTGCATATACTTGGAATTTGAAAGTTACATATATGTAAAGGACACATAACTACAGTGTCTTTCTCCTGCAGATGAAGTGGGTGAACAGCAGATTTCCCCTCTTTTCTCAGCCACAGTTTCCGGTTTAATGCATTGGTCACAGGTTAAATCAAGTAATGGGCAGTGAAATAAAATGTCCTTACCCTGTTTGACGGCAGTGGAAGGATTGAGCTTGGCTGATTTAATCTGAGCCTTGGCCAGATGGAGAGAGGAAGCCAGGAGCTGAGCTGCCTTCATGTAGAGCACCAACTGCTCCACCTGCCTGTAGGGGCAGCACAACCATAGTATATAAAATACAGTATAAAATACTGCACCAACACCACTAAACAAAGAGCCTCCTCTGACTACAGAATACTATTAATTTAATGTATGATTATCAGAGAGTCAGACTAAACTTTAGTCATTCCTTACCCCCACTCTCTGCTGAGCTGGCTGATCTGGTCCACAACCACACTGTCCTGGGGAGGGTAGAGGGAGGCGGCCGACACGCCAAGCTCCGTCCCTCCAGCTCGCACTGCCGCCATCTCCAGGACGCAGTCGGTGAATGAAAGCATCATCCGCAGGTGCATCAGGGTGTCTGTATGCTCACGCTAGACCAGAAATTACAAAGATGAAATGTAAAACACAAAAGAAGATTAAAAGTGTATACCAGTGAGTCATGAAGTTGTCTAATTGACCAATTCCCCTGTTGGGTGATGGGAAATAGACACCAAACATTTGACCTCACACTCCCTCACCTCCATGAGGGTCTCCTCAGGCAGCTCAGGGGCTTCGAATGTGATGAATCCCTCTAAGCTGGGAGGGGAGGTCCCATAGGGAACATAGCGCAGGCTGCTGGGTGCCCCCTCAGTACTGGGGACAATCTGCCCGCCCCCAAAACCTCCTGGAGGAGAGCAGCCCATGGCCATGCCTGGAGGAGATCCAACATAGACCCGACCGCTGGTGGAGCACAGGGAGCCGGCCGAACTGTTGGAGCCCACTGAGAGAAGGATGGGAGGGGAGAGTGGAGGATCATGAGATCTACGGACAAACACCTTCACTAAGAACACCTCCCAGCCTTCCTGCTTCTCACTGTTACTAGCTTATTTTCTTGCATACTAGCCCAGATTAGGGGAAGGGTCCTCACCTGAGGTGGTGCGTGGTCGTGTGCCCAGGTGGCTGCAGGTAGGGGGAGTGCTGCTGTTGGGCGGTGAACCCACGGTGAAAAGGACAGTACGGGGACTCACTGACCCAACCTGAACCAGCCCACTGGGACCTGCAGGGGCTTTGGGAAGATGACATGTAATTGGTTTTATTCTCTGTGATACATTGTTAATAGTTGCAGTTTAAATTTAAGTTTAGCTGTCCATTGTGCTGACAGCAGTGTGTCCATACCTGTGTCCATGGGTCGCTCTGTGTTCAAGCTGTCATTGCTGCCTTGATAGGCCTGTCCACCCAGAGTGATTCTGATTGGCTGCTCAGACAGACGACCTGTACTAACAGACCTGCAGGGAAACCATGGATAACATCAACGCAACGTCAAACAGCAGACAAAGTGACGTCACATGCTAAAAGATAGACAGGGGGGGGGGTCAAAATAATAAAAAGTGGTGCACCAAGCTAGTACCCTTTGCTCTAAAAACATGTAGATATACATATCAATATTATATATCAATGTTAGAGCCAGAAATGTGTTTTGCCTGGATAGAAATGTATCTGGAACAAAATAGAGCCAGTGTAAAACGAAAACTCTCCATTTAAAATCCGGAAAATAAGAAAGTAATTAAAGAAAATTACATTGTCAGTAACTCTTACGTCCAGTCTGAAGTGTTAGATATCATTCAGGTTCAGGGATATTACTACATCAGTGTACTACTGATAAATTGTTTTTTAAACTGAATAGGACAATGTCCATCATATTAACAAGGAAACATGATGACTAGATCAGACATAATAGCCATCAATGGACATTAATGTATCAGTGTAATATACTGTAAGTTAAGGTGGAAGCTGAAATGGGTGCAAAAGAAATGTGATGGAGACTGTAGATCTGGGCAAGCGAGGGGTACAGACAGAGGACATGTTTCTTTCAGTGAGTCCTACCTGCCAAAGGTCCTGCTGGCCTCAGGGGCAGCTGGGCGTCCGGTGAAGTACGGGCTGCAGTGGTGGGCACAGATATCCCGGGCATCTGCCAACGTCTTGGTGGGCACGGGGCTGTCCGCCAGTGCCATCAAGTTACAGGACGCCTGCGTTTTGGGGATCTTGAACGGTGCCGAAATAGTCTGAATGAAAAATAAATGAAAACAGGTCAACTTTAAAAACTAATATTTTAGTTTATTTGGTATTGGTAATTTGCACATTTAATAATATCTGCACTCACCTTAGTCGGGGAGCCAATGATGGTGGGCAGCGGGGACTTCTGCAGCCAGTCGGACGTGCGGGGGGAGGAGCCCAGGAGCTTGGTGGGGGAGGAGCCAAGGTTGGCTGGTCGACCGAGCTGAGGGGAATGACTGCAGGAGGACGAGGAAGAAGGCTGAACAGGGTCTGATAACTGCTTGTGGAGTTTCTGCCTGGTCTGGTAGAAGTCAGTCAAGGCGGGGGCACTCTGGAGCCGAGCCCCCAGGAGCTGAGAGGATGGGACGGGGGAACCTAGAGAAGGTAGAGGGACTGGATTAGAGTTCAATTCAAGTTAATGGACCATATAGTAGTATACAAAAGACCTACTCTATATGAAACATGCCCATATATAACATGTTTTATGATTTGGCACTATAAATAAAGTTGACTTGAATTGAATAACCTGTACAGTATAGATTCAGATTGATCATGGATAAGGTTATCTGTTGTACATTCTCTTTGGCAGGTCAGAGGAGACATAAGTTCATGTCTCATTTGTCTCTCAGCAGAAGGCAGTCTTCAGCTCTAAACTTTGCTCTGCACTAGAGAAAGTGACCAGTGAAGTACAAAAGTCCTGAGACTTTCCACAGAGACTCTGTGTTGGTCATAAAATCTGTTGGTTGTATGACTTTTGAAATAGGGGACAAAGTACTGTCTGTCTGACTGAGGCGCCATTTCAGACAGTACACTATAGCCCTGTTCCTGGTTCAAATAAAATGTTCACCATGACAGCAAACCTCTAGACACAAACAGTTCAGAAGTTGTGAGACGTCTGCAGTTTTAATATAACCACAGTGTCAGACACAAAAAGACCAATGATAAAAGTCATGACAATTCTGTCATTAACTGCAGTTAATGGTAATACTGCATATTTTAAATGCCAGTTCATAATATATTATACTGGGAGGCATTTCTGTAATGTCTTTTTGGCAAAGGGCTGTATGTATTTGTGTCCCCGTGTTTTTGTTGAGTGTTAACAGATTACCAATTGCTGTTTCTACAACCCACATTCCACACAGGACCATGTAGGTTAAATCTCATCTAAGTGGACAAGTTGGCACAGTTGGATGTGGGTTAACCAGGTGACCAGGCTATGTTGAGGACAGCTGAAGTTTTGCCTGTGAACTGACCTCCTGAGGAGCTGCGGCTGCGAGGCTCGTGGTTCTGCATGTGACAGCAGCAGTGACCCAGCTGCTCAGGGATGGTGCCCACTGCAAACACAAACAGTTATTTTTATTGCGAGCTTCTGGACAAGTCCAAGTCATGTCTGGAAGGTGTTCTTAAAAGGCTCATGTGCTTGACATGTCTAGACATATCCTTACCGAGAGGTGAGGGGGAGTAGGGCCGGGAGCTGCCGGTGGAGAGACGCCTGCCTACTGCCTGAGGGACATCTGCAGAGCTGGGGGACCCTGAGCCCACCTTGGGAAACCCCATAGGACTAGTGTTGGAGCGCCTCACTGTGCCAGACCTAGAAATCACAAACACATATCACAAAAAAACATTAATGTACGTAAACCTTCCCAAGTGCAAGTAAAATGCATTTAGTTTTCAGAGCCATGAGGAAAATGCTCTGTCTCAATCAACACTGAACTAATCCAAAGAGTTAAAAGGTCCCATGACATGGTGCTCTTTGGATGCTTTTATATAGGCCTCAGTGGTCCCCTAACATTTGAGAACGTCATCTGGGGCTTTGGGAAACATGGATCGATATGTTTTTTTAACCATTTTTTGACATTTTATAGACCAGACAACTAATCGATTAATCGAGAAAATAATCGGCAGATTAATCGACTATGAAAATGATAGTTAGTTGCAGCCCTACAGTAATTCAGGTATTCAACTACTCTCTTTCAGGTGATTTCTTTCTTCTCCCTTTTGCTTATTTTGGCCCGATAGTAAATAGTAAAACTTATTTGGCTGCTGAGACAACCCAAGATAACTGCTGCAAGTACTGTACAAGACTGCAACACAGATTTGAGTCACAAAGCATGTGTAAGAGCATTTACTGTGCAGATTGCTCATCTCAAATCTTTGACACAAAGTATTTGGTACAAGTACAGAGTGTTGCAAAGTAACAGTATTTTGTGAGGACCTTATGTAATTACTGAGATACACAATATACACAGTACATAATCTAATCTAAGAAAATGCCCTGAATACAACTGCAGAAGGCACAGATTTAATTAAAAAGTGCCCTATGGAGTTTTTTCAAAATATAAGGAACACATGCCATCGCATACATGGGTCTGGTAAACTGTGCTCGATTTGTTATATCAAGAAATTATAGATATTACAGGTACACAAAGGCCAAATATTATTAGTAATCTCTTAATGCTAAGTAATAGCTCATTATATGAGCTCAACACAAATTACCCCACTTCACACAATCTTCGTATCTGATTACAAGGTGTTATTTGTAAAAGAGAGCAAAATTAAGATCCTATAGTATGTTAAGGAGTTCTACCTGACATATTCTTGCTCCCTAAAGTGAGAATAACAATACTAACACACAGAAGGGTCTTTGATAGGTCAAAGGGACAGAGTGTCAGAGATCTAAATATATAATATATATAATAATCCTCCATGAACAGACTGCAGAGGTAGGATGGCTGAAGAGTGGGACAGCTGAACAAGAAAGGGTGAGAGGGACAGTAACTGTCCTCCAGGATCTACCTACCATGGCTGCACAGAGGTCAGGTAAACAAGCTGCTACTACAGAACCATTATACAAATCCTTATTTTCAGAGCTACAATCACCACAGGAGGAATTTAATTGCTAATGACAAAGCAAGCAAACCACCAGATGAACACAAGCAAATACAGAAACCAAACCAATAAAACCTTTAAATATTAAACACATATTAAATACAATACAGCTGATTAAAGCCTAGAGTACCCCTAGTGTTCTCCTTTTCAGACAATAGTAAATAGGAACAACAGAACTAATCTTCCTGTGAAACGAGATGCCACCCTTCTTTCTTCCTCGGCCATCCCATCTGTTTTGTCTTCACATAAAACCACCAACAAACCCTCCCAGCAACAGATTGGGATATATAAATATAAAAGCAGGCCCTGACTGTATCTGATGTAAATCCAGTCAAACTTTATGGCTGATGAAATAACAGCCTGGGGTTTCATTACCTAGCCACAAAGTTCACTCCCAAAATAAGGAAAACATTAGTCGCCAATAAAGATCAACAAACCGGTGCCCCTTCCAGGCGTTTCATTACTAATCACTAAAAAGGTAAATATAATGCAGAGTTAAGTCAGAACCATCCAGCACCAAGGGCACTTCCTTCACCCTCAGACCCAGCAGAGGCGGCTCTTACCTGGGAGAGCTGTACAGTGTGGTCGTCGGGCTGCTGGAGAGGTTCTGCTTGATGCGCTGGTAGTTGCGGATCTGGGTCGGAACAGGGATGGGGGTGGTCTCAGCCCGTGGGGACACGATGGGGGTCTGTCCTGGGGTGGGCTGCGGCTGCCTGGAGGGAAAGAATGGGGAGACGAGGGCGGTTAGCCAGGCCGCTCGAGGCTGCTGCTGCTGCTGCTGCTGCTGCTGCTTCCAAATCTGCAGGACATCTTGAGTGGTGTCAACACCCATATTAACTTAAATCTCCAAAAGGTGACTGCTTGTTTAATAAGTAGAACATAAAGCAGGACAAGTCTAAAATGGAGGGACTTGGTTTCTACAGCCCCGTGTTCTTTGTTTACTACAGTGTGGAGGCAGTTTGAGTTAGTTAAGTTTAGCCTGGCTGATCATGAGGGCAGTCAGTTGGTGAAAAAAAAAAAAAAAAGGGGGGCCAGGCTTCTATGTAAACACAAAGACAGCACCAATCAGCTTAAGCTCCTGCTGCTGGGGGCAGGGCTAGAGGCAGGGCCGACCAATGGCACGTGCAAGGAATGTCCTCTGTGTTCAGCAGACACGGGAGGGGAAGTGTGAAGAGGCAGAGCTCATTTGCATTCTTTTGTTATTCTAGAAGAGACAAAATGTTCTCAAACATAAGGTCAAGACAGAGTCACCCACAGAGGGCCTTTGCTTACATATAGAATGCAAAAAAAAAAAAGTGGAGTGGAGGAAATGGCCGTTACAGAAGGGCACCAGTTGGAAACCAGTGTTATGTAATGATGTAAAGCCAGGGAGGGTCTACAAGGGAGAGAGGAGGAGGACACGTGAGGGAAAGACTAGTCCAGACAAAGAACCAGAGAGAAGTTGCTTTGTTGGATTCCTGCAATTCTGAGATATAAACCTGACCACATGCTGTTCTTCACCACACACTTAACACCGCTCGAGAAGACGGTTGACACAGAAACCCATAATGGAGGCTTTCAATTTTTTGCCAGGTTGCTAAAAGCTTTATTGATCCCAGCCAAGGCTTAAAATGGAGATGCATTTTGTGTGCTGTTGTATCCTTGTTAGAGAAAGAGAGAAAGAGAATGTGTAGGTCAGTGAACAGCTGTTTTTTAAAAAGGCAAGAGTGAGTGGAAATGGGAAAAAGACTGGATCTTAAAGTCAGTTGCCTCTCAACTGACCTGGATTTTAGCAAGCAGTCCAAGAGAGGGATGGGGGGGGTGGGATCCTTTTCTTTTTTTTTTTTTTTTATAATTTGTCACTTCTGTTTCTCCTAAGATATCTCTTCCATTTGCTTGCGTTGTCTTTCTTTTTCTAATCTCTTTAATTACAATGATCACCGCTCTCCAGACATCCTACTCTTTCATTCATCTCCCCAAGCCCACACTCTGGTCTCCTTGTTCCTCGACTCCAATCAATTTAGGACACGCAGGGCACAGAGGATGAACAAGGCTGTGATTTAGCAGCTCTTTGAGAGTGTGGCTTTGTTACTAAATTCATGGGACAACTCCTGTAATGAAGAAAAAATGGGTTCTTCCCATTTCAATGGTTAACTAATTTATGTAAGCAGTTGAGAGTTACTGCTATGGAGAAAGCCGTTAAAAGGAGAGCAGAGGGAGGGCGTATGAATAGATAGAGGAGGGTGAGACAGAACAGCAACAAAGACAGGACAATGTGCGTGCAATGAAAAAGGGAACAGAGAGGGAAGAACAGTTTTGCTTTAGGCTGTTTACACATGCAAACAGGAAAGCAAAGAGATGGAAGAAGTGTGAAGAAGAGTCTGAAAGTTAATAAAGGGAGAGAGTGAAAGAACAACTTTACTCTCAGCTTAAATTAAGAACTATATACAATATTATCTACAATTTAGAAACAAAGCTGTCCAGGCTATGGGGGTAATGTGTAGCTAGTAAGATCTAAACCTGAATTTAAGAAAAAAAACTAATTGGAGAATTAAGAAACAAGGCTTCCCTAATGAAATATAATTAGTGCAAGTTCAAAAACATAAAAAAGGGTAGAAAATGGAACAGTAGGGAATAACTGCTGGACAAGAGGTCGAACTGTGTATTGGGTATAGTGAGTGTAAGTACATTTTACTAACTGGATTTAAATCTGAAGAAAAAGAGTCAGTCAGTAAATGCTCAGTCACGTTGGAGAGCGGTACATTTGAGCATGTTTTGATTTTTCAATACACAGCTGAGGCACAATAATAACTGTTAGTTATTGCAGGTAAATCTGGGGAGTACGCAAGTCTATTCTTATCCCACAGCCCCCGGTGTGTCAGGTGTTTTATTTAGCACTGCACCACATTGTTATGGCAAAATGTTTGATTCAAAACTCACTCATCATGCAGATTAGGAGGTGGGCAGAAGAATTCACTCATGACGAAAGGACAATTAGTGTGTGTCATGTGTAAAGCTGACAGGAGGGTGTTTTGCTAGTGGTCAGAGGGACAGAAATAGAAAAGGAGGCCTCGTTGACATAAAAACACATGAAGAATAGATGATGTGACCTTACACACATACACACGATCTCAAGGATGTGTGTGAAATGGAATCTGACTCACAGCATCATTTCACACTTCCATTGCTATTTTTTACTCTGACTCATGTCAACATCTAGTTCATACTCCATGAACGGTCTGATTCCTTAGTGACACTGGGCTACATTTAAAAAACGATACCGCATCTGCAGCATCCACAAAAGACATTTTGACCAAATGACCATGACCAAATAAACAATCAAAGCTAGCAACATCAGTTTTTTTTTTTTGTTAAATCACAGCAAGGTGACAACAAGATACATAACCCGCCATAAAACCACAACCTTTTTATACTTTCTTGTACGGATTCATTTTAGAGGGTTGGTCGGCAGGTTTTGTTACCTTTGGACAGAGCCAAACTAGCCGCTTCCCCCTGTTTCCAGTCTTTATGCTAGGCTTAGATTAATGGCTAGCTTTCAGCAAGAAAGTGAGCATATTTAAGCGTATATAATAAGCATATTTCACTAAAAATCAATTTCTTTGTTTGTTAGCTTTTAGAATGGTTTTATCATAGCCCTGTTTCCATCAGGCAGTTACAATACAGCACCTTTAGAACCATACGTCGCCCGTACGGACATGTACCTAAACACTAGATCGGTTTTGCGTTTCCACTGCAGACAGTACTCTAAAATGCCGGCGGAATTGTTAACGGATGTTAAGATCTGTGTCAACCACATACACAAGTAGTGTGTTATTTTTAGTTTTTACATTTCCTCCTGCATTCATTGTTCAGACATGCGATGGAAGCCATGGACAGCCATGGGCTGAAAAATTAATTGAAAACCGTTTTATTCCTCACTGCTACATCCAGCTCTATTTCCTCTTCACCGATGATGCAGAGAAACATCTGCACCAATCGCAAACTGCAGTGTTTCTAGCGCCACCTTTTAGTATCGGATCAGTGTGCAGGTACCTCGACAGAGGGGTAACGAAAAAACAGGACACAATGGAGCGGTTCAATTGGTACCATCCACACCTTTTGACAATGGAAATGAAAAAATAACCGTTCTAATGTGTTACAAACACTGTTACTGAATCGGATTGCTTGGTGGAAACGAGGCTATGACCCTTTAAGCCTTATGAGTCATGCTGTTTGTCGGGTGTTTTCAAAAGGTTTGAATTTCTAAACAATATCGAAACCTATCTGGTTGATAGCATTGTACTTACCCTCCACACATGAGGAAGTCACTGGACGTCCGACGAACCACTCCCATTGGCTGGTCATCTGAGGAGAGAGAAAGAAGGGGAAAAAAAGAATGATGAAGGGGCATCAGGCTTTACTAATGCATGTATAAAACAGCAGAGATTAGGTCATTAAATGCCACTCAGTATGCCAGCTGACACTTCCAATGCTCTGCACTTTGTTCATTGAGTGGAGGACTAGCAGGTGTGTGTGTGTGTGTGTGTGTGTGTGTGTGTGTGTGTGTGTGTGTGTGTGTGTGTGTGTGTGTGTGTGTGTGTGTGTGTGTGTGTGTGTGTGTGTGTGTTGCAGCAGGTGCAGAATATGAGGGGTTTATTTTACCAGTCCAGAGGGTAAGTGTGCGTACCTACTGTTTGTGAACCGATGTCTACAATTACAGCATGAAATGGTGAGCAGCTGTCTAATTTACTGGCTGTGGATTTGGTAATATCGGAGTGTGTTTGAGCATGTGTGCTTTACTTGGCAATGTACCAACAACCAATCAAATTACAGAAACAATACTATTTTCAACCAATTATATGAAAAAATAGGCACAAGCAGGGTTGGTTGAGCAGGCTAAACACACCACATGCTATTGTTTTGGTATCTAAAGTTGATACGTTATATAGGAGGCCCAAGCACTCCCTCGTAGGAAACCTTTTTGGGATGGAAAGCAACAGTTTACCCGTCACAACAACCTTAAAAGGAGCTTGGCAGGCATTACATAAATTCAGACACGCAAAAGAAATTGTGACTGATTGATGTTGTGATACAGTATACAATGATATCAACTGATATGAAAAAAAAATTTGCCCAACCCTACAGGTAATACTTTTGCATTTTTCACAAAAGAAGTTAAGGAAGCCAAAGAGATGATCTCCCTTTCAAATAAATTTAGGGGAAATACAGCAGTTGTGTGATGTGTGTGATGTGTGTACAGTAGGGCTGGGTGTAATTTGAAAAACATTACGATACCAGTACTTGAATGTGTAGTTAACGTTGATTTGTTTAAATGAAAATCGTTTTTCTCCTTAACATCTGCCGACACTCCCCTCTGGGCTCCCGTAGTTCCGAACGGGCTCAGCCCTCCCCCCGCGCATTTGCCATAGAGATACACAAACAACATGGCAGCGACAGGGACTAACATTAGTTATTTTCTTAACTAGTCGTTTCAGTACTTCCTTAAACGTAATCTCCGCTGAAATGACCGGCAGCTCGCGGTGCTCTGTACCCGGCTGACAGTCACCTATTCTCGGATAACTGAACCACCAACTACAGCTGACCTGACGGAGCACCACGCGGGGCACCAGAGCCGGTGTTGAGGAACTCTGTTGCAGATCAACACATCTAGTAAATGCTGCTGATACAACCGAGCTGTGACAGAAGTCTGTAGCGGCTTAAACAACTAGCAATCGCCGCTCTGTAGCACGGAGCTCCTCTTCGACGTTATTTTTCACCGCTACTTACTATGAAGGAGCTTGCTACAGGTATGCTACATTCATGAGACCATGGGATGTTAATGTACGTTACTCAGCAACAGGTGAAAATAGGTGCAAGGTTGCGCGACTAAAGTCAAAATGATTTGAATTCCGATTTAAATCTTAAATCGGATTTCTTGTGAGGCCATATCGCCCAGCCCTACTTGGTACTGGGTTATTTTGGCCGATACCTTAAAAAGTTAATGTACAGTATGTGTGTTGGCACTTACAGCTGTCATTAGAGATGTGAGGCACCAGGACAAAGTCGTCAGTGTCACTGGACGAGTTTTTACTGCTGGTGCTTCCTGCAGACTCTTTGGACAGCTGCAGGAAGTTGGGTGGACCGAGCGGAGGGGATGACAGACCATCTTCTGCTAGTGTCTGCATGTCTGGGAGAGACTGTGTTGAGAGAGAGAGAGAGAGAGAGAGAGAGAGAGAGAGAGAGAGAGAGAGAGAGAGAGAGAGAGAGAGAGAGAGAGAGAGAGACAGAGAGAAGAAAAGTGGGATTAAGTTATAGTGTGCCTCCTGAATGATGCAATTAAGGCGTCCAGGCAGGGCAGTGCTGCCAAACTAATATAATCACCATGTTACAGAGAACACTGACATCCTGGGAAATTAACTTGCCCTGCATTCCCACTGCTGCTGCCAGGAGATCTGCCACTGTGCAAGGATATTGCTATAACTAGCAGTGGACTTATTAGTGGCAGTAGCTTCAACACATTCACTTGCAAGATTTACAATAATAGAACATAAGTAAAAGGGGTAAAATGGGTCTAGGTAATTTGTCCTATTAAAAGTATAAATGTTTTTATGAAGGGTTCGTTTATTTCCCTTTTTGGACGTTTTACTTTTCAGGCACGGTTTGTAATCTAAGAAGCAAGCAGGCACAATAGGAGCACAACAGGGAGGCATGGTTAATATTGTATTACCTTTGCCTAAGTGTAATTGTAATCCCCTTTGAATGAGGATTTATAAAGTAATATTAAACTCACAGGAGGGGAGTTGTAGCGGATGCATGGGGAACTGCCACAGGAACTGTCCGTCACTGCATTAGAGGTGCTGGGGACCGGCACTGGACACGCTGAGGGGAATAAATATAGGATTAATCATGTTTTCAAGTTGGATGATGTGAAAAAGTATAGTTCAGAAAGTTATTTTGCTTGGGAATGTGACCTTTGTGCTTACATTTTTTGATGGTGGATGATGGCTCCAGGAAAGGATGGCTGAAAAACGCGTCTGCAGAGTGAGGGGTTAGAGGGACAGAGCAGATCAAAGTGGTTTTTAACAAACATGAATATGTGAAAACCAAACCTGAACAATACATTTATCATTCAGCATTTAAAGACATTACTATTATGTTAGTACCACTGACCAAAGTCCATCCTGTCTTTCTGGTTCCTCTGCAGCAGACCAAGCAGAAGGTCACCAAGTTGTTGGGATGTCTCCCTTGGGATGCTGGGTAATGAGAGCATGGGAACATTAATACCTTGTTTCTTGTGGGGTGCCTATAGACTGTGCAAATAAAACAATTTTACAAGTTTGTTGCATGTCCCACTGTGCGAGATGGATCTAGTAAAGTCTTGCTCGCAATCTGTATCGGACTGTACGACTGTAATTTTGAGGCCTGTCAGATGATACTACAGTATGAATGCCTGATGAATTGTAGCCCTCCAGTGTAAATAGGAACATGACTAGGAGCCTACAGCTATGCTAGTGACTCTGTGAGGCTGTACTAAGGCACAGCAGAGCTTTGAGCTAAATGCTAAACTCATGTTAATATGCTAATTATGACTATGCTAATTTCTGAGTTGGTGAGATACAGTATTTCAGGCTGGACCAAAGTGGTGTCTCTAATGATTAGCATTGCCATCCATAGGGTCATGTTACTACCATCGCTAAAAGAAACAGATGCAAGCAGAGACATGTTATGGTATTATCCCTCTGCACCGGTCTTAAAGATTTTACCACAATTTATTTCCACAATTGTCACCTTTCATCTGGGACAGCCCAAATCACACACCGTAAACTTAAAGCAAAAAAAAAACAAGAGGTTCTGTGGCTTACATAGGTTGTAGATTCTTGTTCTTCTCATAGAACATCCTCAGGTCTTGGGGACTATTGGCCTTCAAAATATTAATGTAGAAATTAGATGCAAACCCATCAACAAAACACATCTGTTACTGTTTTTTTGTGTGCACAATATTAACCTGGAATGGTGGCTTGCCGACCAGACACTGGTAAATGACAGTCCCTATGCTCCACAGGTCGGCCTTGGCATCATAGTTCTGGGACATGATGACCTCTGGGGCCTGAGGGAGGAAAGGCCACAAGTAAAGATCAAGAGCAGGGAGAGTTATGCAACATACAGCTGAGAAAGCTGACAAGTCATTTTAAAATGACTGACCTCAGCTGCAATTCTAGACACACACAAAACATACACAGTAAAACAAACTGACCATGTACATGGGTGACCCACATAGTGTGGCTGCCATCATGTTGCTCTGGAGGTATCGTGCAAAGCCAAAGTCAGCTGCAGAACAGAAGCATGAAACAAACCAGTCAGTACATGTGTGTTTTTATTACCAGTAACACAAACCACTGTTGGACTCTGGAGAACACTGGGAACATATAACTGTCTTGACTTGCACTCAAAACAGCTAAGGCAGTGATGGAAAATGCCATCAGTGTTGTCAGGAATGCATTAATTACGATACTGTAGTTGCCAAAATTGAAGTGTGGATACCATAGTATCTACTTCTTTGACAGACAAGGTTATGTACACAAAATGTTTGGAAAATAAAATGATCTCTTCTGTACCCAGGGCACGTTTTGTCTCTCATTCTGCTTCTGACAAAACCTACTTTACTGTACAAGTCATATTATTTGGCTTCTTAATTCAAAGGTTGGTCTAACTAAAGGCAGCATGGCTTTTAAGAAGCAAGCCATTATATATACTGTATACAAATATATTGTTACTATAAATTTGGATTCAACAGATGCTCTACATTGTTTTTATTTCAGCCCCGTGACACAGTAACAGTTTGAAAAAAACAGTCAAAAGATGGGTAATACACACAGTGTAAAACGTTTTAGTCCAATAAAGGACTTTTTCCATCTAATTCTGTCACCTATTTTGATGCGGATGCCACTGATGTTGGACTTCTTGCGACCCACATACGACAGCAGGATGTTCTGTGGTTTCAGGTCACGGTGGATGATTCCTTTGCTGTTGAGGATGCGCATGGCGGCAGCAATCTGCTGGAGGAAAACCCTCAGTGTGTCTTCTCTCAGTGTCCCCTTAGCTATAGAAGAGGAGAGATAAAGAAATGACTGAATGAAAACAGCTTTTGTTTGTTTACAATGAAACTCCGCAGGGCACCTTTTAGCAATTCTGCTCATTAAGATGCATGTTCTTGCCTGTTGTTTTCCTTAAGGCTGACCTATTGATCTTATTTAGGTGCTTCCTGCTGCCTAATGAAGCACATTAATTACTAGTTTCCTTGGTTTGCACTACAAGATGCAGAGTCAAGATTTATTATTTATTAGAAAACACTCCACAAAACTGCTTATCAGCCTCACTTGATTAAAGCTCATATTTAGCACATTATAGTAATAATCCTGAGTTAAATAGTGTAAATTGAGGCAGTGAATGTCCTATTCCCTGGTGGTAGTGAAAAAGTCTAATCCGATGTGAGACTAAGAGGATTCTCTCTCTCTCTCTCTCTCTCCCTCTCCCTCTCCCTCTCTCTCTCTCTCTCTCTCTCTCTCTCTCTCTCTCTCTCTCTCTCTCTCTCTCTCTCTCTCTCTCTCTCTCTCTCAACAACCACTATAACCCCCCAGGTTTCATTTCACAACCACCAGTGTTACTAAAGCAGACTCCCCGACCGTGACCCATTCGGTAAACTGCGAATGTGGACATGTGGGGCAGGTACATTATGCAAAAGAGTGATAAGGCTGCTGTTCCAGCAACACAATCAGTGTTTTTATGGAACAGGAGGTGGAACCACCTGTGGTTATCTAACAGTTGTATTGGCAATTGCCAAAAAGCCAACCGGATTTTAACTCTATGAAACTACTCACAGTAACTATGATCGCATATTATGAGTGTTCAGTGGTGAGTCAATGTGGTGAGTTCACCATTGTGAAGCTCAAATGCTGTGAGATCAGATTGGGTAACCGATACCCTGAAGTGTTCAGGAGATCTGTTCAGTTTTGTATCCAAATGAAAGACGTGCATTGAAAAACAAGGACATTCTGATAGTGTATGGTAGCTACTGTATGTGGATTCCATTTACTAGATTTCCTCCAGATCTTTTAACACATGTGATGTGGTCAGCCACATCACATGTGTTAAAAGAAGGGGCTTGAGCTAAAAGCTTAGGACAAAATCTAGTAAGTGGACCATGAGTATATATATTATATATATATATATAAAGTAATGGGAGCCATCACTAGGAATGTTTGTTTTTTGTGTTTCACTGGTGTTCACATGCTACATATCAGGAGGACTGCATTGTTGGTGAGGGACATTTGAGTATGGACATTTGTGGATAGTTTTTTGTTCTTCATTTTTAGTTTTTGCTATTTTCTGGGGGTTCTGAAACGTGTAAAAGAACTTCCAAACATCACTTTTACTGTCCATTATGTATCAATCCAGCTTAAGCTGACTTGTTGCTCTATGACCAGAAATGCAGACCTTTGTTATAAACTATCACAGATGCATAACACTGTGCTGACTGGCTCTGAAATAGAGAAGGAATCCTTTGTACAAAGCTGTAGTGGTTCCCACACACACATCCCCCACATGGAAAAAAGAAGACATACAAATGTTCACTCATAGACACACACTCTTTAACATCCCCACATGATACAGAGTTACATTATTCTATAAACTATTCATCACACATAGATAATAAATGCACAATCACATGCAAATATTCCCACAACTACACTCCTAATAGCTGCAGTCACATGGTTCTTCCTCCTCTGCAGCATTAGTAACTTTGTTTTGATGAATAGTAACACAGTATGTGTGTGTAGCAGACAGATTAGTGTGATGCTTACCTTGCAGATAGTCGGCAAGATCACCTCCATTACAGTACTGTGAGTGGGGAGACAAACAATCAGCAATGACTAAATTCAGGCTTAACAATGTCAAGCTGTGAAGCACATTTTGGTATTATTCGTGTGTGTCTGTGTATATGTGCACGAGTGTTTGTTGAAATCCTAGCCCAGATAATGGCAGGCTCATTACTTGATATGCTGAAAGACTGTAGCTTTTTCTGTTCTGACAATCTCAGCTAAAGTGAAGTTAGTTCCCAATAGGAACAACAAGAACAGATGGACACAGAAAGTCTGCTGGCCGCTAGGCTAATTTATGCATTGTAAACACTGAAACACTGCAGCGCTACGCCATCTATCTCATCTCATCTCAGCTGAGAATGTCTGGCTGAGTCAAGTTATAACCGAGCAGTTTGATGTGTGTAGAGGTCTGTGTTATACTGTAGCAGCCTGGTGTCATTTTACGGCGATTTAATGAAGGTAAACACAGTCAACAGTCGTGCGCAACAACATTGCGCTCCGACGCTGCACTGGCTGGGTGATACAATACTTGGAAAGAGTTGCTAGACACCACTAGGAGACAGATAATTATACATTCAAAGGATTCTAATTTCTACACCAATAACTCTAAAAGCCACAAACTATGACCTTCCTCCCTCTGTCAAGAACGCAAAAAATAACCTGTTGCTTAACTACCTGACCTCAATTTAACTCTAGCTTTTGCTGATCTGCATTCAACTTCTGTGTATTAAGGCTCTGGTTGACTTCACTTTCATAAAATGAATTCAGCTAAGGCTTAGCAAAAGCTTCACGCTTTAATGGGTAAGACTGACAGTGTCAGATCACAGAGAGGTATGCCGTTAGCTATCTAACATGTTGCCAAGCGGTTTGGCTCGCTTACAGTTTACATGCAAGTTAACGGAGACGGATTTAAACTATGCATGAAGCTGCATGTTGGCATACTGCTGCACTACATGTTCCAAGACAAACATCTTCCTTTGCTTCAAAGTGTTCAAAGGGCACAGCATTCTCTGCATTACATTATCATTTACACCTGGCTCAGTGGACTCATCTCTTCATAACACAGTCATCGGATACTTTGACCAAGACAAGATTTTTCCTGCTAAGCAAAACATGAGGCATCAGCATTGGTTTAGCCAGACTAAGGTCCATGTTTCAAAGTGCAGCAAGGGCATGTGCCCCTCAATATTCCGTAAACCATATGATAGCTGAAGCAGATTTAAAATATACCTATGAAAATCCATTTATCTAAAACAACCTGTCAGCTTTGATATACTGTGGAACTGTTTAAACATACAGTAGATCAAACGAGATTCTAAGCAAAGGCTTTCAGGGAACATGATTCCTAGAAAACAGAGGGGTGTATTTTCAGTGAACTTGAGGTGCAGTAAAGTGAGGTTTGTTTTCTACCATGCAGCCAGCTAGGAGTGTTGCGAAACGATCAGAGAAAGTTGGGGAGGATGCAGAGGGTGAGGTCGGCAAGCTAAGAAAGAAATTATAGACACAATGTAAAAGAAAACAAGAGAGGAAAAGGCAAGGGGAAAGACTGAAAGGGGAGACAGCAGTAAAGCCAAAAAGGGGAAGAACACCTGCTGACAGCGAGTGTTGGGGCTAAACCATTACATAATGTATGTCATCACTTAGGTTACTTTTAATAAAGAAAGCATTGTAAAGTAACCAATTACTTTTTAGAGTAACAAAGTAACAAGTTACATTGAAAACAAGCTGTTCCCAACACATGTGACAACACAGAAGAGGATATGAGCTCTGACTCTTTAAATATCCAGACAGTCACGTTTCTATGCTTACCTCCATGACCAGAAAAACAGAGTTGGGCGTTTCCTGGAAGAGAAGAGACACAGAAATAGTTTCACAGAATTACAGAAGACATTTATCCTGAAGCAATTGTCAGCTCCATCACACAGCCAGAAGAAAATAGCCCCTAGAAAGAAATCCATATTACACACCCACTTGCTATTTTTGATAACCTTCTGAACATGTATTTTTGTCTCATGAAAATGCAATGTAATGCTTATGACACTGCTAATAGTTCATGTTAACAGAAAATGATGATCCCCAGTCAACTTACAACATTCAGTAAATAAATACGGAGGCAAAAACACCACAGGGCAGATGAAGGAATCGGATTGTACATGGAATGAACAGGAACAAATGAGCTTCAGTTCCCATTAGCATGTATAGCTAGCAGAACACAACAACAAAAAGTACTGCAATATTTTTCACAGCATTAAAACCCATTCCATATACAAACAAATACTAGGGGAGTGTGGTCTGACCACGAGCTACAGCACTGTGCCACCATGCGAGTCAACCGACGTGTGACCCCACGGTAATGGGTATGTTTGTTTGATGGGTAAGTAGATCAGTCTTTGCAAATCCTATCCAGTGTTTTCTCTAATTGGGGCAGGTGGTAGTGGGGGATGGGCCACCAGTATTTAGTCGGTGTGTTTGGGAGGGCAAAGGGGGTTACAGAATGAGGAGGTGTAAGGGCAGTGCAATCTGGAGAAGAAGGGGGATGGGAGTAAAGTGTCACAAAACACACAGACGTAGATGCTGGTGACGAATGACCATCGTCACTGAAGAATATTCTTACACAATCACCAACTCCAGTGACACAACGTCAGAGAAAACTGAGAACAACAAATAGCAGAGGCTGAGAAAAGCTGCTGCCTGGAGAAACCTTCATTGTGTGTTTTGGCACTTTTGCATGCTGTCTCTGGCAGCTGCAGTTGCCTCAGTTTCGTTTGTTGCCTAATTGCTAAAAAGTGAGATGAATTTCAAGAGGCAGGTGGTGACAGCGCCACACAGGGCAGCCTTTGTTCTTCGAGGACTTAGAGGAAGTAGCAGCTCACGGTTATGAAAATGTCGATGGCCTGAACCTTTTTACATGAACAAATGTTTTCTAGAAGGTACTGTATAAATATCGGTGGACTTCGGACATTCGATGGCTCGCTGCCAGATGAGGGCCGGGCTCCAAAACATTCCCTTCCAGCACAAAATATTCCAAAAACAACTATGATATAAATAGCCTCTCTGTCATCATTTCCTTGTCACACTCATGTACCGTTAGAAGCTGTTTCGCAGGAAACCAAATCTACAGGCTGGACAGAAGGATGAAAGGGGTTCTTATTATCCTGAGATATGAAAACTGACAACACAATATACACAAAAATACACCGGACTGCCAAGAGTCCATGTGAGCCAAATCAGCACTGTGTCTGGTTAGTCGTTTAGTTATTGCGTCACACTCCAGCTCCAGGAGTGGTTATGTAACAAAATATGGGGGATGGGATACAGTACTGGGGAGGGGGGGGGGGTTTAAGCATTTGTAGTGAGCCTGGTGTGCGTTTGTCACGCAAGCGACAAGCGTAATCTGGGGTATTCTGGGTGAACTGGCATCATTTGAGAGTTACAGTAAGTCTATGCTTCAACATAACAGATTCACAGAATGACAGAGGACTGTCAGTGACGGAGGCAAGAAAACAGTAATTATGTTCTGGGGACAAAAGGTCAGGATTGCTTGTTGATTTTCAGTGTTACTCAATCTTGGGTAGAGAGGGGAGGATGTTTACTATTTTGCAGGTGTACAATTTGTTCTTAAACAGATATGCTGATATATACAGTACACAGAAAACACATTTGTGCATAGAAAGGAACAGAACGTCCTCATGAAAGTGCACTAGACTGCCAGAATGTAATGATGCACTTTCACATGAAGAACCAAGACAAATACAGAAATTTGAATGCAATAATTTTATCTGTATGCGAAACTTTCTAAGGCCCAGATTTGAGTGAAGGTCCTCAAAAAACATTTGTTATGCAAGACAAGAGATGTACTGAAGATCACATGAGTGTGTTTGCTCATGCATATGTGCTGATAAAACATGTTTTACAAGTACATGTTCCGTGTGTGTGTGTGTGTGTGTGTGTGTGTGTGTGTGTGTGTGTGTGTGTGTGTGTGTGTGTGTGTGGGTGTGTGTGTGTGTGTGTGTGTGTGTGTGTGTGTTCCTGTGCCTCAGAGAGGAGCAACAGTGTTTTCTTCTGAGCTTCTCCAGCTCAGCCAGTTAAATGTCTGGAAAGCAAAGCTCTGTAAAGGAATGTGGACAAAAGCCCGGGAGGTTCATAATGCAGGTTTTCTAGGAAAACTCACCGAGCTCCAAAAACCCCTCTAAAAGTATCCAAGAACATTTACTGCCCCTCTTTTTTCTCAGCCCTCTTTAAGTCAGTCCTGCCTCAATACCTTGTGTAATTAGCGCGCGCACACACACACACACACACACACACACACACACACACACACACACACACACACACACACACACACACACACACACACACACACACACACACACACACACACACACACACACACACACACACACACGGCTGGGGCCCCTCTCCAGGTCACACACACACCATGTTCCAACATCAGCTTTTGTGAAGATTAGCTCACACAACACTTCATAAACAAACCTCAACCCCCTCTTCCTCTGTTTACCTTTACACCAACTTTTATTCCCACCAATTTCTTTAGGTTTTTGTTCGGCAATGTAATAATACAATACAAAATACTGACCCCACACCCTATGCCGCTTTGCAAACATATATTGTCACCTTTATCCTGTGTAAATAATTTTGAATATGTTATTGTACGTTTACTGTCTGATTTTTTTTTATTTGTTATTTTTTTATTTTAAATGCTGATGGAGAGCCAAAGTTACCTCCATGCCAACTGAGCAAACTAAATCTATATGTATGTGCTTATGTATAGTTACATTAGTATTATTAGCATGTGTAGTAGGCTACTCATAATGATTTAATTAAAAGCACATTTTTATTTGGCAGTTCGAGGGAATTTCAAATTCTGGCCACCTCGATGACTGCTTGGTTAATGATTTTTCAATGTAAAAACAAAACAAACAAACCTGTTATCTCTGTTGCCAGTTCACAAAAAGTCCAAACAGCAAAGCTGTATTGTGCAGCATGAGAGAGAGGGAGAGGGAGAGGGAGAGAGAGAGAGAGAGAGAGAGAGAGAGAGAGAGAGAGAGAGAGAGAGAGAGAGAGAGAGAGAGAGAGAGAGAGAGAGAGAGAGAGAGAACCCTGACAAAAGACACCTTATAATTAGCCAGTCTACCTAACACTGCTGCAGCTTGCTTAACATTAACATCTCCATGAAGGAGGACAGGGAGTCACTCAGCTGTTTGTTTAAGACGGTCATTAAAATCAGCAAACGAGCAGAGCTCCTCCAAACTATAGCCGGCATTCTGTCATGGGTGCACAGACTCCCACATCCGGCGCTGCAGTCTTTTGTCAACGCACAGCTATTCTGAGAGTAATTCATATAAGCAGCCTGAGGTTGACTGTAGTCATAAAAGCTGGCAGAAGCAAGTGTACATGAAGGGCTATATAAAGTAAAGTTTTAAACATAAACAAAAAAAAATGTAATGCTTTAAGCTATTGGTCATATCTTCCGATGAAACAACCCATTTAATTGCATTTGCTAAATCCTTGTATTTTACGTCTAATTCAGCTAAATATTACGGAGTTAAAAGTCATGTATCCTACATACACTAAAAACCTGCAGTGCTCTGGGGCCTCATTTATCAACAGTGCGTAGAAAATTTTCTAAAATCTGTTTTACGAATGAAATTTAGTACGTGCTTAAAAAGGGAAATTTCACCGCTGGAAAGCGGAAAAATACTAACAGGTTTCTACTGATACAAAGCTTAATGCTAATCGGTGAAGTTTCCCTTTAAGTACAAAAAAAAAAAAAAAAAAGAAATCGGCATTTATCAAACATGCGCAAGCCAATCGTACTCACATCAGTAAGTAATCAATCTCGAAAATCGCACCTGTTCTTAACGGCCATGCTCGTTCACGATTAGGCCATTTGCATTCAGAAACGCCTCCAACCAACCATAATTGGTAACAACAGATCCCTTTATCAATCATGTGAATGTGTTTTTTCCCTCACCGCAATAATGGCAAAGAGAGCAAAGAAGAGGAAACACAGTAATGGAGGTACTGATAGAGGAGGTTGATTCCAACCAAAAAATATTGTTTGGTTCACTCAGTGCAGGAGGTATTATAAACAAAAGAAAAATGCTGCATGGGAGAAAGTCATGAATATCACGACGCAAATCCAGCAGTATATTTTTGGGGAAGCCGCACCTACTTAGAAGCCACTCTGTGCCCTCGCCAAGCAGATCAGCACGATCTTTGAGCACATTTTTTGCCAAGTCTTCCCATAACGCAAGATAAGCCATTGCACTATATATATATATATATATATATATATATATATATATATATATATATATATATATATAACACATTTGTCACAGCTGTCTTTCATAGGGTTTCACACCAATTAGGCAACTTGTCTGTTTAAAACAAATGACTAATTGAGTGTTTTCTAATAAAAGGAAACACAGGACATATGTGGATGTTGATTGCATTATGCATACTGTGACACTCTCAAATGCTTTTTATTTGTAGTATCGCTATTCTACCACTAGGTTCTGTTCTTAAGCATGGCCAGAGCTGTGCTTATATTTACACACATTCCTAAGTGTAAGTACAAGTTCTTAAATTCCACACTTGCGTGGCAATGTTCTTATGAATTACATACACACACATCTGTGTGTAGACACGGTTGATAAATGAGGCCCCAGAAGTCCTGAAAAAGAACTGGGATTGTTTTTGTTTTTTTGTGCATTCAGCAAAGAACAAAAGAAGTGCTGAGGTAGTACTGTGGGGTGTTAACGTATTATGTCAATGTGATGTTGCGTGAATGATCACCTCCATTGTGAAACTGAATCAAACATACAAAAAGAACATAAGTAGTTCTAATCAGTGTTAATTCAGTGTTTAGATGAAGACAATACAGTCTAGTCTATATGTGCTGGTATACACGAGTAGCAGCAGCAGTGTGAAGAGAAACAGTCAGCTGTGGTGTGAGCCTGAGTGGGCTTAGCCAAGATTATAATTTAGATTTGAGGTTAAACAATACAGTAAACTATAGCTGAAAAACGGTTTCATGACCGAATCTAATTGCTGTCCAAATGTAGGAAATGATTTAATGGACAGCCATTTAACAGTGTCTACAAAAGAAAAGTAAATAAGTAGAAAAAAGTAGTAAAAAATAAAGATCCATGCCTTTTCTAATCAAAAATACAGGCTATGCGTGACTAGACTGTTGCACAAACCAGCTTGGGTTACATTTCCTGCTCTGTTGGGTTAACCCAGTCATGTACTGTAGCACATGGTACCACCAACAACAACACCAACAACAACAGCTGATGATGCTGGTTAAGAGGCTAACTAGGCATTTGAGACAAATGTTTATAACTGGCAATGGCAAAGTGAAAACAAGAAACTGGAAAAAGTGAGATAAATATACCAAATTACAATCAGAAGTGGGGTTTACAAAAAAAAAAGTGGCAGCTGCCAGTTGGTCTTGGTTACCAAAGGGCTTAAAACAAACCAGACTATATTGATAGTCACCAAGAGAGGAAATGCACACTATTACACTAGCTACCAACAGACGGACCCATGCTGCAGGGGACGGAAAAAAGAAATGCCAGCTGGTAAGAAATAGACACAGGGTGTCACTGTGCCTAAAGCGGTGCTAGACCAGCCAAGTGACTGTTACAGGCAACAGAGGCAGAGGTGACAGAAAGCAGGCAAACAAAATCAAGAAACAAAGAGAGGAAGTGCATGTAGAAACTTACTAAAGACACACAATTGATAAAGTGGGCTTTGAGGGACTGAGAATTTATCAAAACAAATACAGCATCTTAGTGTCTGTCTGGTGCCAAAACCACAGTGTTGCTTGATTTAATGGTTAGGTGACCGGCTAAATACAGTGACCAAGTCCACTCTTGATATAAAGGCTTTTATTTTGGGGAAATATAGATGGATAGATTTTTATTGATCCCCAAAAAATGGGAAATTTAAAGTGCAACAAAATATCAGACACACAGCAGACATGCAGAATATACATGATATACTAGGATACAATGTACATGAAATAATAATAGGATAGAATAAAAGAACAAATATTTAAAATCTATACAAGTTGGGAATAAAATGAAAATGTACAACTGATTATTGCTTATTAATAAATATTTTATTCCTAAAGCATTCAAAGCGTCATGCCTAAGGCAAATAATTAACCTTTAGCCTAATAAATAGAATAAGCCCAAATGTAATACAACCCTGATTATAAGACTTTAACTTGTATTACAATCAGTCAATATTGTATTTTTATATATTAAAGGGATATTTCAATATTTAAGCTCATTCGCTTTAGATGACAAGATCCATGCCACTCTCATATTTGTCTTTTCAACACGAAGCTAATGCCATCACTTAATTGTGTCACTCTAGCTTTCTTTTAAAATTAATTAACTTAAAATCTTAAAATCACAATTATTCTGTATGTTTCTTTAAGTCTTGTCACTGATGGAAGCTACCCATTTTACTATATCCTGCCTGCTGAGTTATGCCTGGACTCCTCAGCCGTCTGCCTCTGGAAGAATTCATTACATTAGCAGGACTGATGGAGGGATGGAGAGATGGGGTGGAGGAGTGAAAGGGTGGACAGACTGGTGAGCAGGGTCCCTGTGGGAGGCTTACGCAAACACAGGAAGTACCACTACTACAGTATGTGGGAAGTGCTTCATCATCACTTCAACTGTTTCTGCCTCACTCCCCATTTCTCCCTTTGTATCTCCTTATTGGAAGTACAGTCAAATGTAAGGGGTTTTTTATAGCAAATTTTGGACATTATAACAAACACTGCATTCCTACTATATCTTCCGATAAGGTCTTTTGTGACAGAAAATAGAAACAGAGCAGCAGTTTCTAGAAGGGAGACATGAACTCTCAACAGAACCACCGCTATCTTTATTGTGTTCACGCAGTTAGAAACATTATTAAAAAGTCCAAGTAAATCTAATAATTTACTGTTGGTTGCAGCTATTTAAAGATCCCCTGTTCTCCGCAAGTTTTATTTGAAAACGACAAATACAAACGTCTGTTTAAGCTGTGTGGCTGATATTCACTGCCGTTCGGTCAGGAACGAGCAACCCAACAACAAAGCACATCACTAATAAACTACAACAGTACAAACAACAGGACCAGTTAAATAAATGCTAGAAACACTCAGCTTTGAAAAATACACACAGTCTAATATTCTGCCTCAAGCAATGAGCATTTTTTTTATCCACCGGGATCTGAAAGTGGATGTGTCAGGAATATGTGATATGGAACTCTGCTAGAAGCCAAGCTCCCAGCCAGAGGACAAAGGGGATTGTGCTCATTCAACATGCCTTCATGGGCCCTCGGATGGGCTTCAACCAGTGCACTGTATATGGGACTGTGTACTGACAGTATGGCCTTTCAGATTCAGCACAATGCACACTTTCCCACCAAGTCATACTTCACACTTTCCACAGGCTTCACAGTTCGGCCAAAATTAATTGAACCTGGTTTGTTTGGGTGATGATGTCTTGTAAAATCTATTCTTAGAAATGCATTTAATTGCAGTTTCACATCCAGCTTTTTGCGATCCCAAAGTGCATAAAAGCCATAGAAAGGCAGTTTTGAGAAGTCTTGCCCCATGACGATGGACTTATCGACTGACCAATAATTGCAAAGCAGTGTGGGTCATTAGTCACATGAGCACTTTGTTATGTAGTGTACAGTATTAACGAAATAGTATAAAACCTCTATACCAGAGTTCATGGCTTATATGCAAATACAGTTTAATGTGGATGCCCTTTTCTTAGAAATTCAAAACTGTTTATATCTACTGTAAATGATCCTGTTCTGTAGATAAATACAAGCACATGAATACAAACCGATAATAAACTGGTCCTGTCCATAGTTGTGTTTTTCATTTTCACTGCAGCAAACCGGTTTGATTCACCAGGGCTGTGCTAATAACACATCTACTAATCAGTATTTTGCTTGAATATCAACTTCATCTAGAAAACCAGACAAATTAACTCTAGCTCACATTTAGTGATAATAAACCTATTACTATTATATTATAAAAAACTAACTTCATCATTGTGTTCTAATCATTACATTCAGAAAACTGAATTATATTTAGCGGTGAATGCTATGGAGTATTTATGGTAAAAATGACAAACTGCTGGTTGCAATTACACAAGTAAGGCAGAGGATATCAGCTGTTATCTAAATGAATCCTGTTTAAAGCTCTCAGTCTCCCCTTTACTGAGTTAACATCATTTTAGCTAATGTTATAATTTTAGAGACTTGCTTTTGAGGACATGCTGCTGCTCAGCCATGAATGTCCAGAGATACTGAAGATACTGATGTGACGATCAGCTAGCGTTAGTTGGTCAATAAGTAGAGGCTGTGCTCAGAATGCCTCGTAGCGGGACAACCGTGACAATGGGACTGATGGGAACCACACTGCGATAGCATTACCCTAAATCAGTCAGCTGAGTCGAGAGAGACAGCCTTATTCAGCATTAAACTAAAGCACTAGCCAATAGAAACATTGATCCTCTTGACACACAAGAGATTTGTGGATGAAGATTAAGTTGACTAGATTCAAGTTTTTTCCCCCCAACAATGGCTCCACTAGATACTGAAACAGACAAGGTCTCAGACATACCTGCTGGTCTGACACTAAAAGAAGAGCAAACAACACTCAAAGTAAATAAATATTGGAATACCATAGGATACTTATTTCTCTATTAAGCTTATATCAATTTGATGCAAAAAAAATAAAAACTTACCTGGACATCGTAAAGTGCCACAATGTTTTCATGCTGCAGCTCCTGAGTAAATACAGAACAGAAATACAAGATGCATTAGCAAGACCATTAACTAGACTACAGCAGCTAATGGAATCACTTTCACTGAGATTTCTATCAGGGATGCCGAGGCTCCTTTCTGTCAAAGGTGCAGACTCACAAGGTCAATGTCACAGTCTTTAAACGGAGATAAGTGAGAGGCAATTAAGTGTCATGCTCACCTTCAGGATTTTGATTTCCTTGCCAAGAAGGATCTGGGACTTTGACAGGTTCTTCTTATTAATGCTCTTGATGGCCACTTCCCAATCTGTCTTCTGCAAAACACAGGGAGCAGGATTGAGAGGAAAAAAAGACTTAACAACAATTTAAGAACAACTTAATGTCCCTGTAAAGTGTCCCCTTAATTAGTATCAAAGATGAATGAATCTGATGAGGATGAAATACATATTGCCTTTGTACATGTACTCCACATAAACCATTCTTGACAACATTCGTGATCAACTTGTTTTATTTCAGAATGCCTTATGAGCCAAATCTTCATCTTCATCATGATGGACTCTTCAGAAGAGATCATTATCTTCACTCGAGTTTCTGTGCACGAAAGTAGCCGGACGCCACAATCTTCTGAACACAGCCATACGGAGAAATACATACGAGGTTGTTTGGAGCTGATAGTCTTAATTAGCTTTGTATCAACTCATTTGGCAATGGCTTGAATGTAACGGACGTTCATTAATATCAAAAAGTTTCGCACTAAAGCTTTAAGCTTTTCCAATTTCCAACACTTTTCCAAATTGACAATTCAACAACCACTGGAGAAAGTGCAGGAACCAGTAGTCTACTGTTCATGACTACAGTTGTCTACTAAAGGAGAGCATAGAGGCTTGTAAATATAGTTGGGTCATGCTTTCCCCTCAGGATATTGTTCAGTCGAGGTGGTGAGACCCGTGGATCCTCTATGTCTCATCTTGTGATCAATGTATTTCGAACAGAACAGCCTAATACTTACAAATACTTAAAAAACGTATCTTTCTCACCCCTAATAATTGTTATAATTAAAATATGTGGCATTAAAACCGGATGGTGAAACATATACTAATGAACATTTTCTGCTGTTGCTCCTTACTGCAATGTCGAGCTGGGTGATAATTTTAAAGCTATAGGCCTAGTGCATAGTTTCTGTGTCCCCCATGAGGAATTCTAAGTAATGACGCAGTTGCTAGTAGCCAAGGAGAACACGGTCGATTAAAAAAAAAATAGTTGGACTCTTCAGAAGAGGTAATATCTTCACTCGATTTTCTGTGCGCGAAAGTAGCTGGACGACACCAGTTTCTGAACACGCCCATACTGAGAAATCCAGAGAGAGTTGTGTGGAGCTGACAGTCTTAATTAGCTTTGTAGCAACTCATTTGGCAATGGCTTGAATGTAACGGACATTCATTAATATCAAAATGTTACGCACTAAAGCTTTAAATCATTGTTTAGAGACTGATGAGGCAATCTTATCACTTATCATTTTAAAACATTCTACATAATTATGTTATTGGATTTTAATTATATTACCCAGCCCTACTGTAGTGGTACTTGGATTTTCTTTGAAACAATTTGACATTTAAGTTGACCCCAAGGACAATATGAGTGTATGTGTTCTGCTAAAAGCAAAGCAAGCTGGCCTAAATTGCATTATCAGCATCACTGTGTGAGAGTTGACTGGAAGGATGAGGAAATTCTAGACGTCCCAATAACACCAGGTCACTTGGGTTTCAGACAGCTATGCCAGCCTATTGCGCTGAATGACAAGGCGCTCAGATGACTGCTGGAATGGGAGCCAGCCTACTTACACTAAGTGAGGGGAGAAGGACCTATTTTTTCACTGGGCTGAGTAAATGTTTCCAGATGAGCTCCTGGAGCAGGTATAAAAAGACTTTTGGAGCTCACGTGAGCTCAAAGGCTCTCAGGACATGTGCTGCACACGCAAACACCCAACTAAGGACAGAAATAGACCTAGGGGAGGCGGTTTGTTTTCTATGCCCTTGAGAAACACAGTATGGATAAATGAAATCAACATGATCAGTCAGACGAGAGGCTAAGGAAGGAATAAAAAGACATGCTTTTCAAATAGATCTAGGTTAAAAAGGAGACGTTCTTGTTCTGCGGGTGCACTCCGCCTAAAGCCTGGCATCGAATCTAGCACACGAGCGAATGACATGGGTCTGTGTATGTGTATGTGTATGTGTATGTGTGTGTGTGTGTGTGTGTGTGTGTGTGTGTGTGTGTGTGTGTGTGTGCCAACTGAGCTGCATCCATACCCAGCTCACTGACAGCCTGCCCAGCCAAGTGTGACTGAGCTGCCGATACTACACCCATCGAAAAAAAAAAGAAAAGAAGTGACCCTGCTGGCCCATCATGTTGTGCTGGAGGGCGAGGAGGTGTGTGGTAGGGGAGAGACAAAACTAACAAACTAAGCTAATGGCTCGGTAGTGAACCACATAATGGAGAGTTGAGCAGTGCAGAGTAAGCAGTTGTTCTCTGCTCAGAGTAATGCTGCAAAGACAGAAGCACGCTTTCATTTTCCAGAATAATGTGTGATGTCATTTATGAATCACAGACGATTATAGAGATGTGAGCAACAAAGAGATGAGCGTCAGCAACACTGCAGAAGTTGGCCGAAGGGGTCGTGACAGACGGCGGAAGAATGAGACTGAGCAGAAGTATATGACACCAAAGGAGTATCAACAACATCTTATTTGGGCATTTAAAGAGATTGACATTTTTAGCCAAAAATGACATTTAGAACAGAGGTGACACATCTGGAAAAAAGCCTAACAAGTTTAACTTTTGAGTAATGTAATAATCTGTGTGTGGCATTAACAGAACCTGTATGAATGTATCCCAAGCTATTCTTCCATAAATCAGTTGAGATAGATAGATAGATAGATAGATAGATAGATAGATAGATAGATAGATAGATAGATAGATAGATAGATAGATAGATAGATAGATAGATAGATATACATTTGATTCTTCTTCCTGCAATTACATTATGGCCTTTGAGGAGGGAGAGATCTGATTATTTTCCTTTATACCCAACATAACACAAATCATCAGGTGTATCCAGTGTAATAACCTTGATCAGCATTCAGAAGGAGACTAGACCATGTTCTGGCCCCTTGTGTCATGTTGCAACTCATCTCTTTGAAAGTTTTAGGCTATATGTTTCGCAGAGTTGCAGTGGGTCTTGCTGTTAAAATAATCTGTGAAAACACAGTTTTCATAAAGTTGACATAAAATTACATCTTAATGTGATTTGTTTCTCTTTTGGCATTTGCACAATTGCTACTGCAATTAGGTGATTGTCTTGCCTGATCTCTGATGATCCTTTCTTGATATTACAGTGTAACAGGAGCCCATATGTAACATCCAACACTGACTAAGCAATGAAGAAATCCATCACGTCTGTTGCATGCAGCTGGCTCTAACCTTCCTGTACCTCCCAGGTGGAAATAATCCTATAAATAGGATAAATGGCATGCAGATGATAGGACTTAAACTGTTAATCACACTGATCACATGCCGGGACTGTTTTAACGTGACACGAAGGCATGTGAGCAGTGGACGGAGGCGCTAGATGCACAGCTCCCGGTGATGATTGGGTGATTGTTTGCAGGCTTACATTCAGCTCAGTTTCCAGGCTGTGAGCTAGTTATCGATAGCAGCTCTGCCCAGGCTACAGCAGGTTATGCAAGGGTGCTCTGTAATGTGGCTTTCATTGAGGAATTCAGGACCATCTGTTCCGCACCAGTAGCAATGGGGGCAACATGATGTCATCTCTTGCATCTCTGTCACACGTAAAGAAACTCACCATTTCTGTATTCTTATGTGATAGAAAACCACACCCAAGTCAAATGCAATGAGTACATTTCTGAGCATTATGTTAATAATGTAATATGTTCCATTGCTTCAGTGTGAATGAACCTTGTGCAGCTCTTACATAAAGGGAGGCTTGTATCCTTAAAAAGGCAAAAGAAAAACACTGCACGCCATCCTCCCTGCTGCCTCAGTACGTCAGCAAGTCATTCACTGCTGCCTGACTCATCCGTTTCATGAATGAACCAGGCGGCATATATACACTTATACAGCTAACATCAGGCTGATGAAAGAACACTTAAATCACCTGCCACAGCAGGACTTACAGTACATAAGACTGGATTAAGACGTTTAGTCATAAAAGGGTTGTATTATTCCCACCGCTGAAAAGATGACAGCCCACCTATGCTGCTGCAGAACTGCATTCTGCACTGCCACTGACTGACCCAGATTTTCAAATGGAGCTGCCTACTTGCCCCCTTTTATCCTGCAAGGCAAGATGAAAAGGAGGGGAAAGACAACATTGCAGGAAAGTTATTTATTTATTTACCTTCCTGTGTCTTCCTTTGAACACCACAGCAAAGGCTCCATGTCCAACCAGGTCTTTTCTGCTGTACTCAAAATCTCCCACAGTCTCCATTATGACGGGCTGATGGTCCAGCTGATGTTGGGCGCTGGTGGGTAGCATTAAATGTTGCTCTTCTCTTCAGAAAATAATCCCGGAGCGAATTATTCTCGCAGTCCTGGTGATGCTGCTTCTTGCACTGCGGATGTACTTTATGACAGGCTGCTTTGATGTGCCTTATTGCATAAATACGAGATGCTGACAGGACATCATGCATTTACATGCCCTCTAAATAGGTTGGGGTGTTTGTAATGTCACACAGAACAGAGGGCTTTGAGCATGGCTAACAACAATCCTGAGCTAAACTGTATCAGTGCCAGCTGTCAGTCTTTGACCCAGTTGGATAGCTGCAATCCAGCTTTGCATTACTCTCCAAAGGTGGCTCACTAACGTGTCCCGAGTCAGCTAACCAGTTCAGAGGGACAGTCTACATGATGCCAACCCTACTGGACATGACTATGCAAAGATTGTAAGCAGTTGCAGGCACCGAGCTATCGGTTAGCCTGACAGTGACATAACCCTGTGGCTACACCTGGCGTCATAGCTGCTGTCCATAGTAGGTCTCTGCAAACATGCGAACAATAATATGTAAATAACGTTACCTTGTTCGGTGATGCTAAATTATTTAATCTGCTTCTATCTAAAATATACAAGTTGCAGCAACCTATAAAGCTAGCCAACATCCGCGAGCTAGTCCACGGTCAATGTTAGCATAAGAAATCTTAAGGATGCAACACAAATGTCAACACGGAGCTGTTGTTTATCTGAAGGCGTTAGTCCTCGTTAGATCCGTCCTCTTCGACAAGATGTCCGAGTCCACAAGACACATTTCTCTCCTCTTGATAAACACTGACGTTTCCCCAATGAGCATTCATTTTATCCGTGTGACATAAAAGAACACTTCGTTGTTTCCTTCGTCGTTAAGTTAACGTTAATGTAAGCACTGGGAGTAGCTGTCGCCTTCAATTCAATGTTGTTTCACGTTAAGCTACTGAACGTTAACCTGCTAATATAAACTGTACGGTTTTTAATCACTGTACAGCGCTGTCACATCGGGACAGAAGGAAGGTCTTCGCGTCCGGACGGCGATTTAAACAATACTGGAAGCTAGTGCCATGTTCGGCTTTATATGCGATCCTTCCGCGGAGGCCTGCTTTAGACTTATTCTTCCGCTGCGAGGGTTAGTCCGTCTACAGAGGCTCTGAGGACAACTTGAAATAAAAACTTGATTTATATAGCACCTTTCATGCTTCAAAGCAGCCCAAAGTGCTTCACAGAGCTAAATTAAAACAACACAGACACAAAATAAAAAGGACAAAGAATTAAAAAAAACTTTGAAGCAAGACTAAACTATAAACAAAATTATAAGCTACCATAACAGTAGCATACTCCAAATAAAAATAAAAAAATAAACAGATTACAAAAATAGGCCTTCAAGGGCGCAAAACAATAGGCACTCTCTCTTTAATGGGACACAAGGAAAATTTAAGAATGTGTTCTTTATAATCTGATTATCTATTTTGCAGTAACAACATTATTTTTATTTATATGCCTTTTTTTGAACGGTCAAAAGTATTTGAAGGTTGTGTGCAAAGTGTGAACCCCACTAGTTGTTGAGAGGAGGGCTACCGTTCAAATCATTCGAAATGAATCAAAGGGATTTGGCGTGACTATGGATACATATTGACTACATGAAAGCATCTAACAACATCTGAGTTGCATTATGTTTATGTAAGATATTTACTACTGTATTATTAGGCTACATTTTTATATCGTTTAAGAGTATTGGGGAAGACGTTTCCCAGATGATCATTTATATTTTTTTAAGATGCAATATTAAGTAATAAATAAGTCACAGTTAGTGATAAAAACATAGCATAGCCTATTTGGTGAACCAGGGCACATTTACCTTTCTTATATCATACTTTTTTTTTTTTTTAAATACATATTGCAATATTGCATGGGTGGAACAGGGAAGCACTGAATACGTTTCAAGTCTATTGCTTACCTCTGTTTAGAACATAACTAGACCTTTGTCTTCAAGTCCCCTTGGCATTTTTTAACAAGACCTGAACTGTGGAACACATAACAGGCTACATACAGTATGTATTTAAAGGCCTGTAGACGGGGACACTGAGGTTATGTTCTCAGTATTGCTTTCTATGATTTATGGAATTTAGGAAGCTGGGGGAGTTACTTTTACCTTTAAATCTGCTGCTATTTGGGATGTTCCAGAGTCTATGAGGAACAAAGGTATTGCTGAGGCATTGCCAACAGTGACCATAGACATTGGGATGACCTAACAGAGAAGTCCTCTTTACAAGCTATAGCTCTTTTGTACGTGCTTTATGAATTTGCATTTTTATTTGGTTGCCTTTTCTATTACTTCCTTTCATAAGAAAGTGTTTTGTAATTGTTTAAAACAATGGACTATGCCACACTATATCTCAACTTTGAAAAGTTTCAAAAGTTGGAGTTTTATTATTTTGTGAGCGCATGTGGAGACAAGACACTAGTCTATAGATGAAAGGAGGGATGAACTGGGGCTGTTAAGCTTTTGCTGAGATGTGTACATGTTAGACTTTCCAACAGTCCAGTAAAATGATGTGTAAAGTAGCCTACATTGGGGTGTGTTTTGCACTTTTACACTGTCTAAAGAGAGCTAAAGGTTAATTGCATTACACTGAGAAATATTTCTGTTTATGGCAAGTGAAAAATCCAGCATTCATTGCAGCACTGTTGTATTAGATTGTATTCGATTGCACAGGTGTACCACCTTGTGACTTCTTTACTGAGGATGTGTAAATGGATGCACCATCAGGGCCCAGCGAGCAAGCATGCCACACTAAGTTCTTCATGGATTTACATAAATGCATATTAGGGGGAAAAAAACATATATCCTAATTTCCTACAGAGTCCTTTATAAATGTATTAATTTAACTTTGGTACTAATAAAGACACAACACATGTTCAACAAACAATTTGAAATTTACTATTAAAGAATAACATTAAAAGGGCTTATTCTGGCTGGTTTAACAATGGCCATTTCCTCCAATAATAGCAATACAGACTGATTCACAGCCTCACAGATATACAGTATGTACATAACATATGGTACATTCAGAAATGTAGAAAAACACATCTTAAAATCAGAGTAAATTAGAAAGCTCTGGTCATAATGAGTCAGTTCTTCTTCTTGGATTTGGCTGGCTTGTGTCCAGACTTGGAGGTGGGGTTGTATGTGGAGGACAGCAACATGGTGAGGAGCAGCAGCACAGGCACCAGCAGGTATGGAAAGTATATGGAGACCAGCAGCCAGCGCTCCTGCATGGTCTGGGGACCAGGGTGGGGTGTCATAGGGAACTGATGAAAGAGGATGTGAGCTAGAATCGGGACCAGGGTGGTGGCCACATGTGTGGCATACAGGATGGCAGGAGTCCTGATCCACTTACAGCCACCTGGAAGACAAGAAAGACACTAAGTGATCAAAAGATGTTCCAGGCTCTGCAGAACACACTCTTAAGTAGTTCCAATAATAACTCCTGACAGTTAAGTCTTTGGATTATCCAGCTTCTTGATTGTTTTTGTGATTGGTCTGAAGAAATACAAACAAGCCAGAGCTTTTTTCCCCCTATGAAGACCATCCCTCAGCGCTGACACAGCACTGTGGACTCCGCCTAGTGGCTCAGAACTTAGAATAGACACCGTGCTAGGGATCCACACGAGCAATTTTGAAATAATAGGCTAGGCCTACTTAATGTGGATATTGGCTTGGGTAAATGTATGCCGAATTCATCAATGGGTTGTACACAATTCAAAAAAGTCATTCATTCATTTTCCATGCGCGTGTTTCTGTGTCAATGAGCAAATCAACATTAAACTGGCATTTTTTTTAATCACAGTCAGGCAAACAGCAAACTCAACAGCGTTTCCGCAAATCACCTTTTGTATTAGGCTAACTATAGACTGTATAAAATAGACCGCACTGACCTTTTAGGAAAGCATACGCTGCAACGGGAAAGAAAGGCGTTTGAAACAAAGCCTCGCAGAAAATAAAAGATTTAAACCATTGTGGCGGATCCAGCACCATAGGGTCTTTGAACTCCGATGCATACCACTTCATAAGATCTTTCAGCTGGTGGAAAGAAAGATTCAGTGTGTGAATTGTGTTACAGCCACAACAAAGTTGACTCGTAGTCGGCTAACTTGTCATTACTGACACTTACCGGCTGAGGATACACATGTCCAGGTAGCAGGGCTTGCAAGTCAATAAATAATGTGATAGGAATGTGAGAGGCAAAATAGAAGAAAAAGAGTATTTCTAATACACGGATAGCCATGATCTCTAAATGATCCAGTGCAAATGACAGATAAGAAACTGGGACCAAAGTTAGCAGCAGTAGTGTGTCGTAGAAACGCGTGTTCCCAGGATGGATCCCATTGGCTCGCAGAGGGAGATGGGGGCGTTCCTGTACGCACCATTCATCCCACACAGGAGAAGGTATTGGACGTGATGCTTTAGGTGCTCCTTGTAAATGTCGGAATTCAGAATTAGAATCAAAAAAAGTTTTATTGCCACAATAAGTAGGCTACACTTATGTGGAATTTGCCCTGGTGAAAGGTGCATACATAAACAAACAAACAAACATATTAAACATGAATATGAAATAAACAATAAATACAGATAAACAAATATATACATACAAAGTAACTGTTGTATAAGAAAAAAGGCTGAATGGGTTGAGTGCAAAATTTGCAAAGAATATATAGTAGGCTATTTGCAGTGGGCAGATGTAAAGTCCAGGATGAAGGTTAGTGCAAGTGTGGTGACTAGGGATGGGGAGGGGGGGGGGGCTTGTTGGTGAGGCTGACTGCTAAGGGGAAGAAACTTTTGCTCATAGAACTAGTTTTGCACAAAATGTGTTCTAATTACTCCAATTTAATAGTTTTTTTAATGTATATTTAGTTCATTATTATTTTTTCTCAGTATTATCGGATTATCTAATTGTTGGTATGCATATATTTTTATATAATCTTGAATTGTAATGTCTGTTCTTCTGATAGCTGCATTTCCAAAGCAACGTGCCAATATGTTCTATATGTTTTTGGTTTACAAATGTTTGGAGGATAAATAATAAATATTGAAACACGCTATCAATGAACATCTATAATACACCAAAAAGCTAGAATTAAAATATTAAAGTAAGTAATGAAAAACATATTAATAAGAAATAAGAAAACACCGAAAAATATATTTCAGAAAGTAAACATGTAGCTCCTGTGCTGCTGTGCGCAGTGAGCAGATTAGGCACATCACACAGTTTTTTTAAATTGAGTTTTCAATATGATGGACATAAACAAATAAAGATAAACAAAGTTAAAACACAGAACATTACAAATATTTTACAGTGATAAACAAGAACATATAAGTACATACTTTTTACCCTGCTGTCTGTTGAGTCGTTTATGTGTGATCATCTTCCAGTTGCTATATTTCAGACAGCACTTGAAAGGCTGACCCAAGCAGATAAATGTAGTCTAAAAATACATTTAACAGTTATTTGATGCTTTGGCATTTAGTTGGGATTTGTATCTTCAAAGGTGACACTGGCTGCTCGAAAGATATTTTTTCAGCCTCATCTTTCACCAAAAGCTGTGGACTCTCAACATCCACATAATCCTGCAAAAAAAAGAAATTCATATATAACTACAAGGACATTTTCATTAAATAAAACACCACTACAATCTACCGTTTGTCTAAGTGCAGTAACAAAGAAGAGGAATTCTTTCTTGGTGTGTCTGAAAATATGGTGTGTTACATCAGTGGTTCCCCCCCAGCCCTGTCAGATGAACTCACGAACCCCTTCATTAATTCCCAGTGTATGTTCCAAATGTAGAACACCATACATTATATTGTTAATTTTGTTCATACTTGTTGAACTGTCAATATTTAGGTTGGTGTGGTCAGCAATCATAGGCTACTTCATGGAGTGAAGCTGAATGTTTCAACCATTTATCCATAACTGTTAGCGAATCATTTGAACGGTTTAGTCATTACTTTTAGCTATTTATTTCTTCCATTTATTCATTACTTTAAGCTAAAACTTAAGTGCTTACTTACTAACTAGTTTGCACGCACTCTTACATAACTGCAACATGTAGCGTTCAGGTGTTACAGCTCATATATTTATTTAGTCAAAACAATCTATTTTCAAATTAGTTGAGCTGAATCTTTCCACATACCCAATTCCGGCAACAGAAGTACCCCCTGGGGTAAAAGTACCCCTGGTTGGGAATCACTGTGTTACATAATATGATAAAGTATGAAAAGTCATATGACTTTACATGCTAGATTAAAGTCATATGACGTTAATCCTGCAGTCTAATCTAAGATAGGTTCAGACTATTATGGCACCAAGAAGGTCACGTGGTGATGGTTTTGTTCCTTTTTACAAATTTTGACAAAGAAATGATAGAAAAGATGAAGAAAAAAATGATGTAACCTTTTAAAGATCAATAAATGCTAATGTAGCCAGCTATTTCTTACCGCATCGTTTTCCATGATGTTCTCCAGCATGCGGACAACGTCTGTGAATGAGGGTCTCAGAGGGTACGGCTCCAGCCAACAGTCTCGCATAATATGAAGTCTGTGGGGTTTAGACATTCATGGGATTCATCATGTAATGAGCTGCTGAGAACCAACTATCATACTTAACACTAAACATGTTATAATAACAATTTTATAGTGCTATCTGGGGTCAAAACGTATTCAGATTTAGACTGATAATTTGGGTCAATACTGTTATTGCCCAGTCGTGAGCTCTACCTCTGATAACACAGAAGTTTCTCCCAGACTAAAAAAAGCAGCAAATACATTTTATGTCATGAGCGGCATATCATTAGTTTGGACCTTAATGTTGAGTTTTTACTGTCACTACAAAAAGCCAGCATGAGCCCTCTGATTATGAGACTACTGCTTTTTGATAGTGCTCAAAAATCCAATCAATCAGTTAAACAATAAAGTAGGCCTATACATGTGCAAATAATGCTTCCGGTGTGTATATGGACTATGCAGTAGCTGCCAAAAAAGTGCTTGTCAAAAGCGGCTTTTGAAAAGTAAATGAGACAAACATCTTCTTACATCTCTGGTCTGCAACCGTCAGGGTTTGTGTTCTTATGACCAAGACAGATGTGGTACACCACTGCCTCGGATGTCTGAAGGTTTGGGTATGGCAGCGTACCTGAAAATGTTTTTCAGAAAGATGTTACATATGAGATATTCCAAAGTAAAACAAACCTACATGACATTTTGTATTGATTAAACAAGTCTTGTTTTTCAACTCAAGATCTTTACTTAGCTGCTGTCTTTTAAAATGTACCATGGCATGTGCTAATTTCATACTCTCAATTGTTTTGTAAAAATAGGCCTCACTATACTGTGGACATCATCGTCATCATATATATCAGACTTTAACAAAGAGATCAATATTCCCTATTATGTAATTTGACCAGTTTCACATTTATCCAGACTGATGACAGTTTTAGGGTGGTCGGGAAAGTGCCTACTGCCTTGAAATTAATAATTTACAACTAAACTAAAGAGGCAGTCAAACGATAAAAAATCTCCTTTAAACTTGAAGTGGACCACCTTGGCCTTTCATTTAACCTAGTAAATTTAATCATTTTGTGAAACCTGTAATTACCTGAGCAACCAACTTACCAAATGTCTGCATCTCCCACAGCACGATGCCAAATGCCCAAACATCTCCCTTGAAGCTGTAATAGTTGTTCTTGAAGTACTCAGGTGGGTACCAGCGCAGCGGCACACGCTGCTGCACATTTACATACAATGGAAAAAGTGATATTACATTCAGAAATGTGACCTGTAAAAACTTACAACCAGCTCATCACACTATAGACCACCATAAATACATATATTTTAAAACAATTTGAGACATCAGTATACAGTGTCATTGGTAACTGTCATTTATTGGTATAACTTTAGTAAACTAACGAGCTCATGTTGGAAATTATGAGTGACGCTTACTGCTGCCCTTTCTCTAAATCAAGGCCACATCTCTCTGAAACCTCTGGTTTCCTGTTGCAGAGGATGTTGCTAAATCCCCCTCAACACACACACACACACACACACACACACACATACACATACAGTATATAGATTACTTTTGAGTAGCAGGAGAGACATTTTCAATTAGCTGCTGAGGACTCGCGCTCTCTGCAGCATACGGGCTGGGCTCCCATAAATGTCCTGACATTGTAACTTGATAGAACACTTACCTTACTTAAGAGTCACAAGTTCACACACATATTTACCCAAAAGTTATGCATTGTTACAAGTTCATAAGGCGATGGTACAAGATGTGACCATAATGGTACAATAATTGTACAAAATGGTTTAAATTGTGTCTAAACTGGTACAAGATGTGTCCAAATAACTTTAAATAATTTATTAAATAAATAATTAATTTTTATAATGGCACAAAATGTTTCCAACTGTTATGATATGAGACCAAAATAGTACAAGATATTACCAAAAGTCTAATAAGGTTTGACTAAAAGTGGCACAAGATCCATTTTGTGCATTTCTTTTTGCCAAAACAATGCAGCATGACCCTTGACATGCTATCTATATCCATTTTAATAAGGTTGGGCTGTAAAGCAGTTCAGCAGATTTGTTGGCAGTTTAAGGGCTGGCAAAAAAAATGACAGCCCTGTCAGTTTCAATACATAGTAATATTTAAAAAGTTAAGTCACAACTTGGACAAGCTGTTACCTGTTAAAGTTAATGTTCTGATGGTGTCAAGCTCAGTCATTAGGGTTTTAGGACATCACAATTGGAACTTGACAACTCGTAGGAAAACTGAAATCCAAACTGTATCAACAGGAGAACTGATACTGTCTTACCTGTGGGTTTCTCCAGCGGCTGCTGCGGCGACTCGTCATGCGTGTAAAGTCTCGGGCGAGGCCAAACTCCGCCACTTTCACCTCCCAGGGAAACTTATTGACCATGATATTCCTCAGAGCCAAGTCACAGTGCACAATCTGCAGGGAAGACCACATCAACGCTGCTTAGCATGGGTCTATGATTGGTCAGTGTGGATAAATAGTAGTATATTACATTTCCATTCACCAATCGACAGCTGAGTACTTCATAATATGTTGTTACCATTTTGGAGCGCAGGTGCTGCATGGCCAGAGCGATGTGGTAGGAGGCAATGGTGAGGAGGCTCTGCAGCTCAGGGTCCTCACTCAGGTTGACTCTGTTGGTCTGCAGGAAGGTCCTCAGAGTGCCGTAGCTCACATACTCCATGATCAGAATGTAAGGCTCTGCATAAATCAAAACATTGTGAGAGGATGGGGGACTTACAGAGAGGAATATATCCAAGGTCTCCTCTACCTTCATTTATTATCTTTCAACCGGGAGCAAAGGGACAGGACAGTGGTTTCATTCTTGCAGAGGAATAACAGTCTGCGGATAACTGTCTCTCACCCTCCGTGGTGTTCCAGTCCAGTAACTGGAGGATGTTCTTGTGGTGCACCAGTTTCCTCATGATGGAAACCTCTGTGTCCACACGCTTAGGACGGACACCTCAAGGAAGAAAGAGAGAGAAAATGAAACCAAAGCTTTTTGACAGAGCAAAAAAAAAAAAAAGAATCTAAGACTTAAAAGTGAAACAACTCCAACTCATCATCACCATTGAAATCTGACATGTGAATGTGCGTTCACATTGGTGCTTGATATTTTGACAAAGTATGCCACGTGGTGTGTGTGTGTGTAACAATATAATCTCTATAAACAGATATTTGCATATTCTGCAGAATCTGTAGGCAGCGGGCCAAGAGGCAGAATGCATTGGACTAAATGCAATCTCGGAACCCATCGGCAATTATATTTTTCTGCATTATATTATGTTAATCTGCATTTTTATTATAGAACTCTTGCGTCTGAAGTTGCTAATCTGACACTTAATAATGACTGCCGCAGAACCCACGAAATGAAACATTGGCAGTAGTCCCCAGCAGTGGCGGTTCTAGACCATTTCAAATGAAGGGGGGCAGGCTGGGGCCATATGCGATTTTAGGGGTACCAAATATATTAAGCACAAGTGTTACATACCACCAACACATACCACATAGGTTTGGACTAACAAAACACATGTAACATTGAAAAAAGAATACTCATTGTTTCAGTCCTACATTTTATTTATCACTGCACATGAATAATATAATATAACAATAGGTGGTTTTAAGAATGTATGAACATTTTTGCCACAGGGAGCAGAGGGGGGTCGAGTCTTATGCTGCGTTCCAGACACAATTTTTAGCCCATAAGTTAGGACTTCAAGTCGTGACTCACGACTTGGTAACATTCCAGGCAGAGTCACGACAAACCCTTCTAGCTAGCATTAGCTTGCGGCTACCTAACGTTGACGTTAGCTAGCTGATACTAGCGATTTCTAGTCGGTGACATATTTTGGGCTTCATTTAATAAACATAACCTGTAGTAGTACACAATCGTATGTGTATTGTTTTGATTACAATGTGCGGAATTACTTTACGTTGCCTATTTATGTCTATTTATTTCTATTTCTCACTGTTAATCACCGGCGTCTGTACAGCATCAACAGGGGTCGCCATTGTTGTTTAGCTATGTGTGTGTGACGTCAAAAACTGTAACTGGGAGTACAACAATCTGGTACGAGTTCACAGGTAGTAAGTTACGGGTTTGACCGCCGTTCCAGGGCGCTTTCACAGGTAGAAGGTTGTGAAAACACGGGTTACGGGTTGCCTGGAACGCAGCGTTAATATTACGGGGGCCCCCCACCCCTAGAACCGGCAACTGGTCCCCAGAGGCTAAATCGTTATCAGATGGGTTCACAATATGAACGGATGATATGAACTACCAAAACAAACTGAAACTATGTGAATAATAGTTAGTCACACTGTTCCAACACTGTCATCACACGATCAAAAGAACAATTTCTCAAGTGTCTGTAGCCAGATTAATGTGTCTGTTTGCATGACAAACCATGGTGTGCCGACCCTGCTGTGTTTATGTGATTCCCCTGTGTCTCTGTTGACGCTGCAGGACATGGTTAGAGTAACCTGGAACCAATGTTCCCAGGTTATTAAAGCCTGGCTGCAGTGCTACTCTATGCCTCAACTGATCATCTCTGCCTCCAGGACAGCGCTGCCTCAAAGAAATGCTTCTAGGTCTGAACCGCCAGAGATGTCTGTACCTTCCTTGGTGATCTTGCAGGTGAACATGTTGTGGCCTTTACACGTCCCTCTGGTCATCTTGGCCTGGTAGAAGACGCCCTCCTTCCCTGCTTTAATCAGCTGCAGCAGGTTCAGGTCTGACTTGGTAACATGGGGAACCTTGAACAAATACCATAAGAGGTGACTTTGGGTTAGGCGTACAGGAGACATTAAGAGGACATGCATCCTGGTCAAAGTCACACACTCACTCACTCATTCATTCATTCGTATTCATTGTCACACCTGGAGAACACTGGGGGCACTGTGAAAGTCATGTTTTTTGATTTCTCCAGTGCTTTCAATACAATTCAACTATCACTGCTCTGGGGGAAGCTATTTGGAGGTGGAGTTGACCCCACCCCCCTCCACACACACACACACCTGTCCGAATGGACAATCAACTACCTCACTGACAGACCACAATATGTGAGGCTCCAGGACTGTGGGCCAGATGTACGTACATTTGCGAAAGCAGCGTTATCAGCGCTATGGCCAACCCGCAGAAAGCGCGTAAAGAGTAAAATATATCTTTATTAAAAAAATGACAGTATTAGTGCTGATCAAGTCTCCTTTGGCACAAAGGAGACTTGATCAGCACTAATACTGTTAAGCCACATTGATGAGATAAAACACATCATGTGTCACATGTATAGTTAAAATTCAGTTAAGCGTATCTTGCATGTGAGATTTCCTCTGCTGTGCCTCCAGCTGACTCATAACGGAAATAAAGCAGCCCTTAAGTAGGTCAAATATCTGACCGCATAAAATATCAGCATCATGTGATGACATGAAGACGGTTATGCTGTCCTCACTAAAGGTTGGTGTATCAGTAGTACCTGCTGCAGGCCTTTCCGCAGCCTCCTGGAGGAGGGCCTGACTGTGCTGCTCTGCTGCAGGGGAATTTGGAGAGGAAGATCCTCTTCCTCATCCTCCTCCTCCCCCACTGCTGGACCTGGTTTCATAGGCATAAGGGGAGCTTCCAGCCGAGGAACAGCATCCAGCAACAACTTGCTACGCTGCAGCTCTCGAATGGTCCGGACCAAAGAACGATATCTGAAAGAAAAAGTGATGTATATATATTGTATATTGGGGGGTTAAGGATTCCAGCAAAAGCTCAAGGCAGCTGTGCCAGGAGGGTGTTGTTTGCTGGAGATAAGATAAAGAAAACTAAATATCTACCTGCTTAACCCTCCTGTTGTCCTCGGGTCAAACTTGACCCGATTTTTAAAAGTTTCTACATCAGAAATTTCGGATTCTTTCATCCAAATTGCCCAAAAATGACATGGATGGATCCCTGCAAGTTAAACGAAGGATCAGTTCACTACTTTATTGAATATTGAGTGTTTTTCCCCCCAAAAAAAACGGTTTAAATGGTTTCAAAACAAGATCCTGAAACTAAACTTTGACAAAACACAAATAATTACTGTAAAACTAGTGGTAATACATTGGTGTGAGTGGTATGTACAGTATACTGATGATAGTGTAAAAAAACTCAGAAGAAAATGTTGAAAAAAAGTGTCAAAAAGCAATAAAAGGTGTCTAAAAAGCATTTAAAAAAGTGTCAAATTTCAGTTTTGACCCGGGAGGACAAGGGTTAAGAAACAAAAGTTGGAGTAGGTAATGTTTCTGTGGGAACATTACTATTTCCAGTTGGAAGCTTAAGAACCTATTTCACAAGAAATCCTTGAATATAAATAATCTATTTCTTATATTTCTTTTAGCACAGTGGTAATGTTAATGTTAGCATGCTAATATGCTCACATTGACAATGCTAACATGCTGATGTTTAGCTGGTTATAATATCTTTACCATCTTGTTTTTCTGTGTTAGCTGTGTTATGCTAACAAGCACTAAGCTCAAAGTACAGCTGAGGCTGATGGAAATGTCTCTTTTTCTGCACCGGTACAAAGTACAAATTTAAACGTTGACCTGATGGTGGCACAAGATGAAAATTCAGGGGATCAACAAAGTGATTACCATTAATCCTGAGAGGAATTTAACCGTCATTTTATGGCAACCCATCTAATGTCACTCAAACCCAAAACTTTCAACCTGCTGGAGGCAAATAGAATTGACAGAATAATCACCCGGGTCATGAGTGTCAATACCAAATTTTATGGCAGTCCTAGTTGTCAAATATTTTGGACCAAAGTGGTGGATCGACATACCTCGCATTAACCTATGGTGCATTTCTGCAAAAATTCATGGTGTTGGCTATTTTCGGCAGACATTTTGACATGGCAGGATACGGAAGAGGATTAAGGCCACATGTGAAAACATTTATTGAGTTGTGAGTTAATCTCAGAATTCATCTTTATTCTCAGAATTCGGCTCAGAACTCACATGTGGCCCTAATCCTCTTCAGTACAGGAAAACCTCATGTGTAACTAAAAACATAAAAAAATAGCTGCATTCAATTTGCAGGTGTTTGCACTTGGCTTATTAGGACACTTAAATATTCTTAAAATGATGTAGGCCTATTTGTGAATTGCAGCTCGTTGTTGTCGTTGGGATGTTCTGTTGTGTTTTCTAGCTACGACTTATATTTTACATTTCAATGTGCAATTATACAGCATCTTGGTGCTTTTATGTACAGCACTTTGGTCAGCTGAAGCTGTGTTTAAATGTGCTCCCGAAATAAACTTTACATAAATACAAACGGAGACATCATTAATGTTGATATTTATTAATTACACCTGTGCTACAATTACGTGCTATGACAATGTTAGTCCGCTGTTAAAAAAAAAAAAAAAGGTATTTCATTGTGAAAACTAAAAACCCTCAGTTTTCCTATGATCTAAAGCAGATAATATGATATCTAGAAATACCAATTCAAAGGCAATTGCACTTGTTGATGCAATATTGAATATGTTACACTTTGTGTTTTCAGCCAATAAACCTTATTGTTCTATAAACATTTTACAACTGCAATGTAAACTCAGCCAAATCAAATGACACATCCAGTCATCCAGTAAATTCCTTGTGAAATCATTTCAGCCTGCCTTACTTTCGGAGACACACGACCCCCAGCAGTGTGAACACCAGGATGGTGAAGGAGAAGGCCCCTGTGAGGATCCAGACACACCGGTCCAGGCCAAAACGACCTAAACGAGTCAACAGGACATAAACAGTCAGCTCCAACACGCTCTCACACACATGTCAGTGAACACAACTGGATGTAAATCTTACCTGTGGCAGTCGGGTCTCCATTGGTGGAATTAACCGACATTGTGTCTTCTGCTCAACAAGGGCGATTTTGATGAAAGAACATCACCTCAGCCTGGAAGGTGATAGTGTAGCAATTAAAATGACACCAGTGATCCAAAGAAAGGCTGAGCAGGAACAATATTAATGATGTACTTTATTTTTATTAATTACACAAAGAGGAAAAATACGAACGTTGTAGAAGTTTGATGTAAGAACATCCTGTGAAGCCCAAAACCATAAGAACGCAGAGTAAGAGACACATTAAGCTCATACATTCACATAAAAAAAACTTTATTACCATACTACACCGCCTTACCTTTGTTTTCTGATGAACACCAGTTTGATAAGTGACCGATGATGATCCGAAGCCAGCTGGAACCGTTACGTTGAAGCAGTCTGTCTGTCTCTGTTCTGTGTTTATTCTGTCCGGAGTTACCTAAAAATGCACATCCCTTCAAGAATTCAACAATCATGTGTTGTGTTAACCTTAAGCCTGTCTGTATTGTCACCAGCGAGAGTTCTCATTGTGTGCCAACCACAACATAAGCAGAGGAAATGAACAGGAGCAGCGGGCGGTTTGAGCTGCATGACACTCTGTATCACATTCTACATGTACCTGATGTTCAGCACAAACACTGAACTATGGTTATTTAAACTCTCGCAGACATCCGAACTTAAAAAAACTTATCTTGAATGGGCTGTGGTCAATAAAGTGATCACTGATTAGATTGTTTGGGATAGGAAGATTGAAAAAAAAAAAATCAGTTTAGGCAGCCTAGTTTTGTTGGATGCAAACCACCCAAAATCAGATTAAAAGATTATTCCAATGAAAAACTTAAAATATGGTTGGTTTGAATGAATTTCTATGAGAGACTGTAACGAGAACAAAGTGTATATGGGTATTTTTTTTAGACATGTTTAACCCTCATTTTGATGTATTCAGATCTTTCACCTTAGTAAAAATAGCAGTACAGCAAAGTAAAAATATTCCAACACAAGTAAAAGTCCTGCATTAGGTTATTATCAAACTGAAAGTATAAAAAGTAAGTGGTTCCCCCGTCAGTGTTGGTGGTTTACTTTACTGTATGAGTCATTCCATAGAAACAGCCCACTGTTCTGTCCACAGGCTTTGAAAAAAGCAAACACTTTAATCATACTTTTTAGTCACATTTCATTTTTATATTTTAATAATGAACATGTTCTTTGAATAGTTATAACTATTTGAGCCATGAATTGGACAATGTTTGTTTTTAATCAATTGTATAACATTCCAAGTAAAAGAAAATTGCTATATATAATTGCATATATGGATGTTTAAGAGCATCTTTTGAGTTTAAAAAGATATTTCTAAATGCAATAATGTTTACACCAATATCACATTCATGAAGTGGATAACAAAACAAAATAAAATACCAACTAAATATTGTAAATAATATTATGAAAATGTCTGTCCCCTGGTGTCAGGTCACCAGTGTTACCACTTAACAATAATCCCTATTCTGAAAAAGTCTGAAGAGTTTTGACATCCCTTCCTACATACGTACATACTTCTACTTCCTAAAGAACTGTACACGAAGACACTTGGTAAATCTAATGTCTCTTTTAAAATGTTGGAAATGTTCTCATTTATCCAATCATTTCTTGCGAGGCTTTCAGCTATAGCGTCACTGGTATGACTTAAGAAAAAAAGATAAAACAAATGGATTAATTTACATATTTAAGTGAGTGTAGCAGGATTAGCAACATGTAGTTTGAGGTCCTGCAGCTTAAAATAAAATCTTAATATGTAAAAACGCAACTAGCTATAGCTGTCACATAAATGTGAGTAAAAGTAGGCTACTTAGTCACTGCAAACACTTTAACAGGGGGGTCCTCTGAGTTACTACAACTCATTTTCCAAAATTAAAATGTCTTAACCAGAATCCAACATATTATTAGCAAAAATAAATCAGCCTTTAGTGAAAAAACAAAAACATTATTGATAGGCTTACTGGCCTACAGGTGAGTTATTTACTTAGGTATCCATCCACAGATACAGTTCATCCTGAGGATTCACTGTGCCACATGTATGTTTAATATTAAAACACGTTAATAAAATCATGCCAACAATTATTATTTTAATAGCTTAGTATTCCATGCACTAAAAAGGTATGTATAAAGGCTTCAGGCTGCCCACACATTACTGTAGGTCCAGTTTAATATTCAACTTTATTTTCTACAATATATGTAGTAGGGGGTCCCTGATCCGTCTCTCTTTCAGTTAAGGGGTCCTTGGTTTAAAAAACATTGAAGACCAGCCATAGTCGATCTTTAAGGAGTAATAGTTGTTGCTTGAGGGCCTAAAACGTGTGAACGGTGTGAACATCACGTCAGTCAGTATTAGGTAGGTGAACAGGAAAAGCCCCTTCACATTGTGCATATGAAAGACATATCTGCGTTTCAGTAGCAGTGTTTCCTTAGGGGGAAGGGTCTGTAGAGATCCTGCATGTGGTTACCTTTCGCATCTGCACACAGGCTTACTGCAGCACCATTATACTTTACACTCAGGAAGGAGAGTGACGCGTAAAACTATTTTAAACGAGCCACGCTTGCAGCTCTGTAAAGCTGTGCACACAGCACACCAGTGCTTGGTACTAAATGCTGTCAGTATGGAAACATCATGCTCGTGATGGTAATGTTAACGTGTTGCTTAGCAAATCAAAGTTCACGTGTTCACTGACTAAATACAAAGTACAACAAGGGCTGATGGGAATCAGGTAATTGGTCATAAAACAACTTGAGTCAAGGACACGTTAACGTTATTGACCCTTTATAGCGAATGGTTATAGAGTCCGAGCAGCAGCAAGGGGAGAGCTGGGAGACCGAGTTTCCCCTTAACAAACACATAAATGAAGATTAGATCTTAAACCAACAATAGCAAACCTTGAGCACATGACAAACTGTTTGAGATGGTGGAGGAATAGCAAAAGCAGTTGACATGACAGCACGGTAACAACAAGGAGTATGAGGTTATAACTAGGCATGGGCCGGGATACGATTCTGACGGTATGGTTTCACGGTATTGCGGTATTTCAATTACAGCTTTAAAATGTATTATTTTTTTAAATGTCTGGGTAAAAAACAAATTTTGTTCCCCCCACTGAACACAATGTATTTTATTTTTTAACACTCTGCACACTGGCAGGGAGAGAGATTACTAAACTGCAGTTCTTCTCCTTGACCACTCATAAAAAACAGCTGATACTTTAGGAACGGTATGACAGAAAATGTTACTGGTTTTGAAACCTTGACTTTTTCAAACCGCGGTATATCTTGAAACCGGCCCATACCTAGTTATAATACTGTACACCTGCATAATTATAGCCTCTTTCCGACCAAGTAGTTACAGGAACGTAGTTATAGGAACAGTCCACTTCTAACTACTCTCCCCCAAAACCGTTTTTTCCATTTGTATTCACACTGGCCAAGTGGCCATAGGAACTGACCTTTTGTTATTATAACACAGCCATCTAACCACCACTATAAGGAAAAGGGAAAAGGAAAAAGACCCTGCCCTGAAGTAGGAGCTGAAAGAGTTACTAGAACTGTGGCCAGAGGAACTTAATAATCCCCAAATTGGTCCAGTCAAACAGGAGAAAAAATGAATTCTAGGAACGTTATGTTCTAGGAACAGTCAGAAAGGGGCTAAAGATTGAAATGTAGAGATGTTCCGATACTATTTTTTCCTTCCCAATATCGATTCCGATACCTGAACTTGAGTATCGACCGATACTGAGTACCGATCCTATATCTGTGCGTTAAGAAAAACAAATATTATTATTATTAGTACTATTTAACAGCTGCATACTAACTACTAACGCTGTATGGATGTGATTGCTATCATCGTTTTATGGCCTTCCTCAGGTTAAACCTTTTGTAAAGCAAATACATACAGAGAATGAATGCCACGTGTCTTTTATTATCTAGTTTGACAGTCAGTCATAACTGAAAAAGAACAAACTACATTAAAGTAGATTTTTCGGGGCTAAATTATGTGGTATCGGATCGATGCATAAACTTGTGTACTTGCCGATACCAGCATTTTGTCGGAGGCATTTACGACACTAGTATCGGTATCGGAACTCTACTGGAATGTGCAGGTGCTTTTACTTAACATACTGTATATCGCAGCCTTTCGCGATGTGTTATTTGCACCAGTTGATATTGTGATGGCAATATATTGTGCAGCCCTAACTTGTACCATACTTTATTCTGGTCTGAAAAGGGTTTAATGTTGAAATGTTAACTTTATGTTAGTACCCAACCCAACTTGTATTTACCCTGTATTTATCGTTTTTTTTGTTAAATTGTATACTTTTACCCTTTATGTTCATATTTTGTTTTGTGTCAGCACTAAGAAAATGTTTATTTAAAATGTGTCTGAAGAATACTGTAATGGATGGACGACAAAATAAACTCTTTCATATATGCCAAGCGGTTTGTAAATATCTATTTGAGAATAGAATACCATACTATCATACTACTGCAAATTTGATGATTGTAAAAGATGGATCACCAAATTTATAACATTTCATCCTGTGACAAAGTTGTCCATATATTTAGTCTGGACCAGTGGTGGAGTGGACCCAACGACAGATCGCCGTTAAAATTCAAACCTGCATTGCTCAGAACACAGAAAGCAATACAATTCAATGAGGTGTTAATGTTTCCTCTGCAGAATTTAATTTGTTGCTTGGGTATTTTGTTACAGATCAACGGTATCACTCCATATACAACTACAAGTACAGTATTTTGTACATTTCATATTCAAATACATAGTTTTCATTGGCTTATTTACAAAACATTTTTTTGTATGTACAGGTTTTCATGTCAGTGCAACATCACTTTTCTTTCAACAAACACCTTACAAAAAGTTCTTTAAATTAACACGTCTGGTTCAGATCCAACAGAAATGAACTTAAATAAAAAGAGGCTACAGACACTGACAGACAGCTCAGTAGTAGATTGCACTGCCGAACTACTCTTCTGGGTTCTGGTGGTGGTGGTGGTGGTGGTGGGGTGTGGGGGCTTCTGGGATGGGGAACGGCTTGACATATTATTTCTGTGGTTCACAAGATCATGATTCAACGTCAATATTTAGTTCTTTTGAGCAGAAGATCTCCGTTCCTGGATTAGGAAAGTTGTGCTGAAATTAAACTCCAACTTTAAATTGCGTTTTTGCTTTTTATAGTTTAAGCTACAGTTGTGGTATGCTTAGCATCACACAAGCAGTCGTTTGAGGGAACATTCACAGCCACACAAAAAAATTTAAATAAACAGTTGACAGCTATTGCACCTTGAAATGAAGAAAACATTACAAACTGGGTTGTCAAGAGACCAATCCTTAGGAACACTTTCCCTTTGAGCCAGTGGTGCAGTCTACGTGATACGCAGGTATACGCAGTATACTCACTAAGAAAGCTCCAGGATTTCCATATACCCATTTAAAAATGTACAATGACACGCAACAACATACTTATAATTTAGAGATATTTTGAATTGTCATTGGTGTTTGTTTTTTTCTTCGCATAAGCTAAATAAAGTTATTTCCACCGGAATTTGTGTGTCAGAATGCAGGAAATGAAGTCTTTGACGCTCAAAATTTTCCTGGGAGAGGACACCCAGACCCCCCACTATGATATGCTCCCCATTCTGGCCTATATATATATATATATATATACTGTATATGTATGGTCTATATATACACACCATACATATACAGTACAGTATACCCACTATATTACATTAGACTACACCACTGCTTTGAGCCATGTGATGACGTTTCAAACAGCGACACCAACTGGACGTCGTCTACAGCTCGGTGGAAAGGCAGGAGGGTGGAGGACGAAACGAGCTGAGCAAGAAAACATAAATAGCACTCATTTGTACAGTTCCATTTGTTCAACAAACGTACTCTGCAAAGGAATATAAAGTTTCATTCAATGACAGATATCTCTCCAAATACATCCATAATGACGCCTTCTCCTCATAAATACAGCAGCTAAAAAAAAAAAAGGGGTGAACACAGAGATTCATCTCCTGTGATTTCGAATGACGAAAGTGGGGGAACCGTCTGCTGTCCGTTCACAGTGATTCGACAGAGCCCCGCGCAGGAAGAGCTCCGCACGTGCTGCTACACAAAGCTCTGCCACCCGACTCCACGCAGCAACACACGGGCGTGTTCATTTCAAACTAACCTCAACAGTCACATCAAGTAGCCAAACCTTCAGAAAAAAAAAAAAAGAAATAAAAAAAAAAAGAGGAAGAAACAGAATTTGGAATTTACATGAAACCAATATTTCGACTCAGCGCACAGAAAACAAATGAGAATCTAAATGTTAGGTTCAGTTGATGTGTGACGTTTTTAAAGGTCTGACTACAGTCCAGACGCGTGCTGTACTGTAGCTAACAGATTCAACAGGCCGTGCTTTATTTTTTAAAGAATAAATGAACAGTAAACTGAAACCATGTGATATCAGTGGGTTTGTGAAGATATTTTAGCAGGGTGCCATCATGAAGATCAAGTTCACCACAATGTGCAGGGGAGTGCTCCATTAATGGCAGCTTTGAGACGTCTTAGGAGGGGCCTTTAAAAAGTCACTTAACACACCCTGAAAATGTGGTTTTTGGTGACCGTGGTTTCACTTCACACCTTGCTGCAGTGATGTACAAGGGTACTCCAGGACACTGTGACATCCCAGTCGGGTGTGGTTACAGGAGCCACTAGGCACACAGAAACACACGTGGAACTTCCAACCAGAGAGAGCAGTAAAAGTCTGCTTCTCAGCCTGGTGTTAAAACGGGAACTCCGTGGATTTTACACATCAAAGGGGAGCACTAGTGCATATTTGGGGGGAAAAAAAAGTATTTTGTGTCTCCAGAGGGAGCAGTGTGAAGTCTTAAAATGTTCTCATGTCACTTGATTCAGCGTCAAATGGGGCTAAAGATTACGTCTGAAAATGAAAGAAAAAAAAAATAGATTCGGGGTGTGTGGAGCTAGAAAGAAGTGATCCTGTTAGACCTCCGTAGCCGTTTAACTGCTACTAGCATAACACACCCAACTGTCTGATCGAATTGTTAGCCGACGAGTTGCATTGTGGGTAATGAAGGTATTGGTCGGTACGGACAAGAAAGATGTATGTGTGACATAAAAAAAGATGACATCTCGCATTCTGACGCATTGATTTGGATCGGTTTGTTTTTACTGGCCTTTGTGGGTCTGACAATGTTATATAGGAGTGCAAAGCTAAATCGGTGGAGTACTTTTTTTAGTTACTCTTTAAATAATATGTTAAAATAACAGGTAAAAACATTTTCGGCCCTACTTTTTCTGGTTTCTTATTGGGGAGCATGTGGACATTAGTATTCCAGATCAGTTTGAATCTCAAGAGAATTGCAGCATGTGAAATGTTCATGTTGCAGTGCTGTGAAGACAAGCCCGATGCCTCTGGTGTAGCTTTGAGATTAATATCCATTTACAACCTGAAGTGGCTACTGAAGCCTGCCTCAAGAAGAAGAAGAAAAAAAAAAAAAAATCACAACAATAAAATAAAAACGCATTTGCAGAATCAATAAAGTATTGAACATATACTGTCTTTAAGCCTTCTTTTGAGATCATGGCACCTGTCCTAAACAAACCCAGATTGATACTCAAGCTTTTTGAGTTTCAAAGAAGTTATGGGTGCACACAGGTCAACAATGCACAAATCACCGCTGATATTTGGCAGCTGTGGAATGAAACCGTTTTGGCAAAAATGCCTAATTGTATGTCCACATCAGGGCCTGTGTGTACCATGACTCCTACACTGGAAGGAAGCATGTTGTGTGTTATTAATAATACTGTCACAGACTTTTAGGGTACAGTTGGCCGACAGACTGCAGGAAGCGATGAGGTAGCATGTGACTTACATTTTCCCTAGTGACACTATCGCTAATAAAACCTTTCAGAACCTATTATTTTTATTTTATTTTTAAAAAAGCTTGTCAAAGTATCCAATGCAGTAGATACCAAATGTCAACATCATGTTGATCTGTGGCATCAACGCAGGTTCTTTAACTCTTGGGCCCCGTTTACACTTGGCATTTAAAAACTCAACCTGTATCCAATCATTGGCTTTGCCTGGACTTCATTCTATGGCGTCATCATTTTCCTACTTCAGGTAAGATATTCAGGCTCAGATCACATGATAACTCCAGGTGTAAATGTTTGTTTTTTTTCCCTCCTTTCTTTCTTTTCATTTTGACATCACAAGTGATGAATGCACAAAAACAAAGCAACATCACTTCGTGACTTGGCCATACTGGCATACATTCAGAGATGCGTTAGTATGCAAGTATATGTTACATGTATGTTATGGCGAGGGTTGTTCACATGAGGGGAGGAAGGGGAGGAGGAGGAGGGGGAGGGGTTGTTTTGTCAGGCTCAGCAAAGTGCACCAGTTCAGTGCTTTTTCCAGGGCTTCATTGTTGTCTAAAATATGTTTGTGATCAAGTGTAGAAAGTGCTGCGACGCATCCCTAAAGACAGAGACCACAGTGCGACTCTAGTCATTAGCAGTTTGTCAGAATTCTTCCAAACGATCCGAACGTCTGGTGCTTCCTGCTCAGAGCAGCAGGCGGGAGCAGAGAGCGGGTGTAGTGCTGGCTGATGGAAGCGGAGGTGCGATCACTGGAGGACACAGTATTTCTTGTAGTCGGACTCAAAGTCTTCATCCATGCTACTGGTGTCGGCCATCTTCTTGCCATCGATCTTTGGCAGAAACTGGGAGTAGTTGACTCCTTGCTGCTCGTAGAAGAGGATGTACGCCGAGTCAGTGTCGATCTCCTCAGAGTGCACTTCCTGGAGGACATTTTTTTTTTTTTTTTTGTAAAACAAAGAGGGGATGAGATTGATCTTTTCATGTTGATTAACCTGTTATGAGTTGTTCAATTCTGGAAAACATTACAGGCAGATTTAAGATATGTGATTACTTAACTAACCTTTTGCTGCTCTGCCCCCTTTATTTCAAGGATCAATACTGTAAAAAAAGCTAGATTTCCGTGTCTTTTGTTTTTAATTATAAAGCAGACCGAGGTGCTACATAAATACTGTGAAAATATCATAACGCTCAACCCACAGTGAAATGCGCATAACCCGTATTCAGAAACTGTGACCTTAAACGAGCCGCCACGACTTTCGTACGGTTGTGACGTTGCAGTTATCCACGGCAATAATCAAAATACAGTAATGAAAGCTATGCTATTAACTGTGGAAGTAGAATATGAAGTGTCCTAACGCCTTACCTTACAGCTGCTGTCATTATAGCAGTACCATTTCTCATTGGGGTTTTTGGCATACGTCACATAGTGGCCTCCTCCCATGATTCCTGAATGACACTGACGAGATAAAGCAGAACAATATTTTAGACTTTTAGAAAAAAGTAAAACTACTTGTGTGACAGTGATGTTGATGTGTGATACTTACTGATATTGCATAGAGGTTGTAGATGGCGTCCAGACACATGTTGTCACTGTGCTGGAGCAGCGAGTTGTCAGGGTCCATGCTGCTCTCTGTGCTGCAGTCCGAGCTCAGCCCGTTGCTGTCGCCGTTCACCAGGACCACGTCACAGAGGCTGCTGGACACCTCACTACCGCACGATGCCTCTGACGCGATCATGTCTCCTGATCCAGGAAGGCTTGGTTCTTCTGCCTCTGCTGTGCTCCCCTCTGTGTCTGGCTGTGGCGCGCCGTCCCGTGGCTCAGCCTCAGGATTAGCAGCTCCATCCAGGTTCTCCTTGCTGTTAGAGAGGCGGTGTCTGCTGCCCAGCTGGGGCAGGCGTAGCCGGCCCGGCCTGCGGCCTACGCTGCCGGTCTTTGGGCTGCCAGAGGGGCTGCTGGTCCGGCTGAGAGAAGGCGCTGACTTCCTGCTAGAGGCAGGGGAGGCTGTTGGGGAAACCACAGAGTTAAATACACGCCCTCTGCCATTGGGCCATTAGCTGCTCTGCTTATTTATACTTCCGTCTATTTTTCATAAGCTGTCATGCTGTTAAACATCAGAACAAAAGAAAAAAAAATGCATATGTCTCTTTAAAAATGTAATTTTGCATGATTGGCTTGCAATAACTAAATATCAGACTTAAATCAACATGTGGAACCTTTGGGGAGGTTGCAGAAGCCAGCGGGGGCAGAGATGGAGGACAGGTTGTCCTCTCCGACCCTCAGCAGATCCTCGCTCTTACTGCGATAGGTAAGGCAGTGCTGCTCCAGGTCTCTGGGAGCCAGGAAGGCGCTGGGGTCAAAACTCTCCCTCGGGAACTTGACAATCTTCTGGGATTTGATCCAACGACCATTTACAAACTGGAAGCGCTTCAGGTGCACAATCTGAAGAAGAAAACGCACACATACTGTGTTGTCCTTCAACTAGTTTCAATACAAACAGTGAATACTACTGAAAACTAGGGCTGCACGACATGAGGAAAACCTCTAATTACTTTTTGACTGATATTGCGATCGTGATATGATTAACGATTTTGGAGGGAATGATCATTTTCATTGAAAAATATTGACATTAAAAAACGTAAATGATAATAGTGTGATCTGTACCAAACAAAGATTTTTTCTTTAGTCTGTAGGATACGATTTGTAGGCTGGAAAGTCTCTGCAGCACCACAATACGTAATTAAGAATGGTTTGACACATATTTTGCCTTTAACAAATATTGCCCCCCACCCCCGGCGATTTGGATATTGCACTAGTCCATATTCCGATTTAGGTAAAATTGCGATTAATTGTGCAGCCCTATTGTAAACCACATGTAGAGTCCTACAGCCAGAGCTCAGGTCTGACACAGACTTAGAAGTGTTCCACTGACCAGCATGGGCGGCAGCCTCCAGAGGTCCAGCTTCTTAGTGGCCAGCCGGTGTGTCTTGCACTTGGAGCAGTAGTAGAGCTCGTCCTCACCCAGCTCTTCCTCGCTGGTGAAGGCCTTCAGACAGCTGTCCAAGCTGATGGGCTCAGCCTGGGCCCGACGGGACTGCTCCACACTGCAGTGCTCCTCCACAATCTGCAGGGAGACCATGATGGTGAGGATACTGAACAGGGTGAGGATGAAATCACGCTATTCTGCTTTTCTTTTTTTTTAAAGATTATTTTTTTGGGGGCTTTTCCTTTATTAGATAGTGACAGCGGATAGACAGGAAAGTGGGGGGAGAGAGAGGGGATGACGATCATTGACTCTGGAACATGATGTCTTTCAAGGTAAAGCCAAGCGATTTCTTCGATGTGTAGTTTTCTGAATGTTGTATGTGAGTACTGCTTTTAAACCTGATCTTACTGCTAAATAACCTGTTTCAACACAAAATACAGCTGAAGCAGTATTATTTTATTTTTTACCACCATTCTTATAGTATGTATCTTTACTTGAGTACACTTTCACAAACCAGCTGAAGTAACACTATAACCTTAATGGCACAGCGTACAGGTCCTAGAATCCTGGACTCTTTATTGGATCTCACTCTGAAGCTGAATGAACTGAGCATTAAGCAGCTCACTGGTAACTCTGTGTGGTCAACTTTAGAACTAAAGCAGATTCTGTTTAGCAGATTTACTTATCTCAAAACGTACACGATTTTGCAAGACTTTATCATTGTGGACCACAGCGATAAATTCATAAACTGCTGGAAAAGTCTGGAAACAGTAGGACGCAGAGCAGCAGGCCTCACTCTGAGAGAGCTTCAGTAGAAGGCTCACTCTCATCTCTTACATATTGACAAGATTATTTTAAGAGTTTTTTTTTTTTTTTTTTTTTTTTTACAATAATCAACTACAGTACAGAGGGCATCAAAATAAAAATGGTGCTATTGACAGACTGACATTATAAAGATGGAAAGAAAAACCGTGCTAAACAACATGTTTTAAGAATGTAACCACTGCCTTTGCATTTCTCTTCATGATGGTAGAAGAGAGCGTCAAGGTGAATGGCTAATAATGAACAGTGTAACCAATGGAAAAGTAAGAGCTACACACTCATAGCTAGAAAAGAAATGTAATTAAAGAAAACAACATGCAATTTTAAGTCTGTGTGTTTTACCCTCTCCTGGGAGGTCTGGTAGCGGAGATGCAGGGCGGTGGGGTCCCAGTCCACAGCTATATAAGCATTTCCCACAGAGGCTCTGTCCTCTGTACACTCTATTGTACAGCCTCGGCAGAACCTGGAAACACACAGACAGACACAGGTAAAGCTGCAGTACATACACATGTTCACGGGCAGGCAACTTGCAAACTTGGAAGCCATAAATTATGAACATTCCTAGCTTAAAAAAAAACAAATTTGCATCACTCTACATCTCATTTTCGATCTTGGTTTGTTCATTTGTTTCTGAGGTTAATTTGATCATTCTGATCAATTGTTGTGCTTTTCCTTAGATTTTTTTTTTTCCTTTTCTGTTTATAGAACAGCTTATGACCAAAATCACCATACATATATCATATCATACATCATATGAAAATCTAGACAATGTCTCGTCACCACCAGATACATTACTCCCTAATTTGTGTGTATATGAAATACTCTGTACCATACAGGTAGGTATGTCTTACCTGTACCAAGGACACCAGGCACAGGAGTTGCCATCCTTACCAACAACCCGTAAAGTAAAGGGGTACTGGTAGCCCATACTGTCATCACTGCAGAAAAGGAAGAAAAAAAAAAAGAAGGAGAACATTCAGTTTGGATATGTTTTTGACACTCGACACTCAAGAACGTTGTGTGTTACAAAACAATTTCACGGTTTTATTCTTATAACAAGGCACTGTTGGCAGTTAGTTGTTCCTTCCTAGTTTGTTTAGGTAATTACACTAAACAAAGGAGCGGAAATGGATCAGGCTTTAGATAGCGGATACCGATGAGCCCTGCTCCTGATAGTGCATATCTGCTCAGGACATTCCCAATCATCTTCACTTCAGATCTAAAAAAGACAAAAGACACTTTCCTCTTGGTAAAGATACTCGCATTGCATTGTGGTGTTTTTAGCTTAGATTAGCACAAAGAGTGGAAGTGGGGGATAACTGCTAACCTAAATGTAGCTCCGTCAACAGCGGAAAAATTCACAAAAAATATATTGGTAGAAAGGAGAAGAGCGAAGGCCTACCAGTCCTGGGCGTGGTTGCTGGCTTCCTGCGGAGGCAGTGGGCTGGCCAGTCGGGACACTTGGATCCAAACGGCATCGTACAGATCCTTCTTACTGGTGTGGACAGTGCAGGGAACTATGAGCGGCATGCCGAACAGACTGGGCCGGTTCTTCTGAGAGGACAGGAAGTACAGCTCCATACGCATCTGAAGGGGCAACACAAACATTTAAGTTTCACTAACAGCTGGGACACAGTCAGGCACGTCATTTCTTTTGGCTAACGATCGCCGATAGAGCGACTACAACTAACTGCTGGAGGATACATGATGTAAAGAAATTATTTTGTAACATAAATAATTCGGCAGAAATACATTATTTAAACAGCATTCATCCATTCAACTGTAAAATGACTGACAGTATTTGTTTTGCACATACAGTGCCTTGCGAAAGTATTCGGCCCCCTTGAACTTTTCGACCTTTTGCCACATTTCAGGCCTCAAACAAAGATATAAAACTGTAATTTTTTGTGAAGAATCAACAACAAGTGGGACACAATCATGAAGTGGAACGAAATTTATTGGATATTTCAAACCTTTTAAACAAATAAAAAACTGAAATATTGGGCGTGCAAAATTATTCAGCCCCCTTAAGTTAATACTTTGTAGCGCCACCTTTGGGTTACATTACAGCTGTAAGTCGCTTGGGGTATGGCCTCTATCAGTTTTGCACATCGAGAGACTGACATTTTTGCCCATTCCTCCTTGCAAAACAGCTCCGAGCTCAGTGAGGTTGGATGGAGAGCGTTTGTGAACAGCAGTTTTCAGTTCTTTCCACAGATTCTCGATTGATTCAGGTCTGACTTTGACTTGGCCATTCTAACACCTGGATAGGTTTATTTGTGAACCATTCCATTGTAGATTTTGCTTTATGTTTTGGATCATTGTCTTGTTGGAAGACAAATCCGGCCCCAGTCTCAGGTCTTTTGCAGACTCCATCAGGTTTTCCCCAGAATGGTCCTGTATTTGGCTCCATCCATCTTCCCATCAATTTTAACCATCTTCCCTGTCCCTGCTGAAGAAAAGCAGGCCCAAACCATGATGCTGCCACCACCATGTTTGACAGTGGGGATGGTGTGTTCAGGGTGATGAGCTGTGTTGCTTTTACGCCAAACATAACGTTTTGCATTGTTGCCAAAAAGTTCGATTTTGGTTTCATCTGACCACAGCACCTTCTTCCACATGTTTGGTGTGTCTCCCAGGTGGCTTTTGGCAAACTTTAAAACAACACTTTTTATGGATATCTTTAAGAAATGGCTTTCTTCTTGCCACTCTTCCATAAAAGGCCAGATTTGTGCAGTATACCGACTGATTGTTGTCCTATGGACAGAGTCTCCCACCTCAGCTGTAGATCTCTGCAGTTCATCCAGAGTGATCATGGGCCTCTTGGCTGCATCTCTGATCAGTCTTCTCATTGTATGAGCTGAAAGTTTAGAGGGACGGCCGGGTCTTCGTAGATTTGTAGTGGTCTGATACTCGCTTGCACAGTGCTCCTTGGGATGTTTAAAGCTTGGGAAATCTTTTTGTATCCAAATCCGGCTTTAAACTTCTCCACAACAGTATCTCGGACCTGCCTGGTGTGTTCCTTGTTCTTCATGATGCTCTCTGCGCTTTACACGGACCTCTGAGACTATCACAGAGCAGGTGCATTTATACGGAGACTTGATTACACACAGCTGGATTCTATTTATCATCATTAGTCATTTAGGTCAACATTGGATCATTCAGAGATCCTCACTGAACTTCTGGAGAGAGTTTGCTGCACTGAAAGTAAAGGGGCTGAATAATTTTGCACGCCCACTTTTTCAGTTTTTTATTTGTTAAAAAAGTTTGAAATAGCCAATGAATTTCGTTCCACTTCATAATTGGGACCCACTTGTTGTTGATTCTTCACAAAAAATTACAGTTTTATATCTTTATGTTTGAGGCCTGAAATGTGGCAAAAGGTCGAAACGTTCAAGGGGGCCGAATACTTTCGCAAGGCACTGTATTGTACTGTACAATACAACGCACTGCTTTTGTATCGAGTTCTCACCATCTTTCTGTGCATGGCGATGATGTAGCCAATGAAGGGACTCTCCTGCACCGGTGTGATGTGTCCGTTGGCGACCCCGTTGTCCAGGGGCGACTCTGGGTTACAGGACAGCATGGTGCTGGGCCCACCGTTGGGGATGAGGACGGTCTTATTGCCCAGGTCCCCATTGGCAGCCGAGCCGTTGGCTATTGGGGTGATGTCTAATGAAGGGGGGAGAGCAAAGGAGATGACAAAATGGAGAAACTGTGGATTCAGACAGATCCATGTTGACAAGAGTGCAACGACAACTCGTGAGTGAACAGGTTTACCAGTCAGTGTGGGGGAGCTCAGTGACGTTGGTGAACCTGGCACCGGGATCTCAAATGCACACAGGAAGCCGTTAACAGACAGACGGACCTTGTGGTTGTCCTGAGGAAAGTTCTAAACACGAAGAGTTGGGACATCAGACTGCAGCACTTCGCAGTAGTACAGTAACAGAGAACACTGCATGTGCAATATGGAGCAACAGACATTATAAAAGGTTAAAACACACGGTTGTGAAAAGTGCCTCATCTCCTTCATTCACCCAAATTACACTTTATATACCTGTAGTGGCATCTAGCCATGCAGACAGTTTTGAAGTTTTAAAGGTCCCATGACATGGTGCTCTTTGGATGCTTTATATAGACCTTAGTGGTTCCCTAATACTGTATCTGAAGTCTCTTTCCCAAAATTCAGCCTGGGTGCAGAATTACAGCCACTAGAGGCAGTCCCACAATGAGCTTTCCTTAGGATGTGCCATTTCTGTGACTGTAGCTATTGAGGAGAAGAGGGGGGGGCAAGGTGGAGGGTGGGGGTGTGACCTTGACCAACTGCCACTTTGCTCTTTTGAAAGCCATGATGTCTCTCTCTCATGGGTGGGCCAAATTCTCTGGGCGGGCAAAGCAGAGAAAGGGGAGGTAACCTCGCTCCTTATGACCTCATAAGGAGAAGATTCCAGATCGGTCCATCTGAGCTTTCATTTTCTCAAAGGCAGAGCAGGATACCCAGGGCTCGGTTTACACCTATCACCATTTCTAGCCACTGGGAGACCATAGGCAGGCTGGGGGAATGCATATTAATGTTAAAAAACCTCATAAAGTGAAATTTCCATGCCATGGGACCTTTAAGATAACTGTTCTGATATGTTGTTAGACTTTTTGGTAACACTTTACTTGAAGGTATCTACATAAGAGTGTCATGACAGTGTCATGAACACATGACACTGTCATGACACAGTCATGACACATGAACCCTAACCCCAACTCTAACCCTAACCATAACTTGTCCTGACAAAAACCGAATGACACTTACTAAAAGAAGCTTTATGTCATAAACGTTTATGACTTGTTTATAATGTTTATGACACGTTCATGACAGTGTCATTTCACTCTTATGTAGATACCTCCAAGTAAAGTGTAACCAACTTTTTTTGTATTGAGTAAAATGAGCCTTTAAATTGCTATCTAACCGAGTTAGACACAAAGAATGATGTTGCCTCTTTCCCTCTGTGTTACCGGTTCAACTTTGTGCGAGACGAGGCCTGCAATGTGAACAGTGGAACAGCCTCAGTACCTTGATGTTGGAGGTATGGACTTCAGCCAGGAGGATCTGCTCAGGCTTCAGACTGCACAGTTCACTCAGCTGTTTCTTCAGCCCTGTGTACTTTTCATCCATATTCAACCGCAGGCCGTAGCGCACAGGTGTGGAGCCATCCAGTTTAATGACTACAAACAACAAACGTGACTTAGTTTTTGTCGTTTGAAAAAAAATGAATCCATTTTCAGAATCTTTCCTCCAGCCTTCTCACCAGTGATCTCCAGATGCATGGAGCTGTCCATGGGCAGGGGCAGAGACAGGAAGTTGAAGGGGTCGAAGCGAGCGCTGATGTGTCCGCAGGTCTTACACTTCACCTGGGACTTGAGCTGACCGTGAAACAGATCCACCACAATGGAGCGGTTCCTACGCAGGTGGTTCTCCCATGCCTTTAGGGTGGAGGAGCATTAACACAGACACAGACAGAATGGTGAGATCACACACACCAATACTCCCTCAGGACATACAGAAAACAAACAGAAAATCATTACCAATTTTTTGTATTATTAATTTCTGTGGGTCATCATGATTAGGTACCAGGAAGTACATCAAATAAGGGTGAAACAATGACAAATTTCGTCAAAATCAGAGTTTCATCAGAATCTCATCTCTACTTTTACATACTATGCTTCCCTCAATACTTATTATTGATCATACCGACCCACCCCTACCAACCCACCTCCCTTCCCCCAACCCACCCTACCATCCGCCCACCTCTCCCACCCCCGCCCCCATTTACCCGCCCACCCCAACACATTACCAATTTAAAGGAGAGCTTAGCTAACGAGCTGACTGGTATTGACTGCTCTCTTCCTCTTATCCTTTGACTCTCAGAATGAAAAGCAGAGGCGGTGACAGCTTATTACCTCAACATCCCTCCAAGGAGGGGAGGGCTCAGCTCTCAGTTGAAACTGTACCATTAATGGTTCAGAGAGGCCTGATGCTCAAGTCATAACAGGCCTATTCCCCCTCTTTGGCTTTTACACTATTTAATTATCTCTCCTGCAACTGAATTAGTCTGTCTGTCTGTCTGTCTGTCTGTCTGTCTATCTGTCTATCTATCTATCTTAAAGTCAAACAGACAAAATCCATGAATATGTTTTCTTATGTTGACTACATTATGCACCCTCCACTCCAATGTGATTTATTTTTTCTCTGCCTGCTGCGGCCGAAAACAACATTATGAGAGTCCTAACATTGAAGCCAACCAGTAAAGTTGCAGCCCGGACTGCTAAACAATGAGCTGAAACTCACTAAAGCCGAGGGAACGACTTCACGACTTTGTGTGTAATCACTCTTGCAGGAAAGGTTTACTTTGCATTTGGTGTAAACACACCATAAGACAGCTGCGTTCTTACTATGAATTCCAAGCAGATTTATATTTATCTGTCCAAACTATTATGCCAGAGCGAGAGAAGTAGTATTCATTTTATTTGTAGACAATATTATTTGAACAGCAGCATGATCTCTGACCTCAGAGGCCACCTCCCAGTCAGGCCGGCCATCGCTGTCCTTCAGCTCCACGTAGGGTTTCTCATGGACTCTGTTGAGATCTTCATGGAGACCATCCAGCAGGAAGGCGAGCAGCTCCTGGGAGTCCTGCTGCTGGAAGCCATTAAAGCGTGGGGCATACTTTGCTATGGTCCACTGGAGAGGAAGTAATGACATCATAGACGTTATTTCTATATAAATGTTTAAAGCACTTCAAGGGCACACTAAAAGTCCTCCTTTAGCACTTTCACAAGTTTAGACACAGCACACAAACACAAGGATTGTGATGCAGCTTGCAGAAAGGTGAAGAGTTATGTATCAAAAATGACAATACCTGACCAGACGTGTAAACCACTAAGAAGTAAAGAAAGTTACTGCACACTGAGGGCCAGCTTTTGCGCCCACTTCAGGCGTATTTGTTTCGCAACGTGCACGTAAAAGCATGGCGAGGTATGTACAAACAGGTAAAAGCGCAGACTGCCTGTCGCGGTGAGTGAAAGTGGCAAATTGCACTTTTCCGTGTCATGCATATGCATTCACTGGAGGGTGAAGGGGAAAGTGGGAGTTTTCCATAAAGAGATGGAAGGAGAAGCATAAAGTGCGCATATGCCTCCTGGTGAAATGGCAGCAGTAATCCGAGCAAGACGAAGACAGAGGTCAAGGAGACGAGCTGAAAGGATTTTTGCCACAAGGATCACACTTTTTCAGTTGAGTGAACACGAAATCATTCAGCGTTACAGATTAAGCAGCCATGCAATATTACAGTTACTGGAAGAAATCAAATAGGACATTGAATCACCGACTCAGCGTTCACATTCCATTCCAGCAGTTGTTAAACTCCTCGCTACATTACAAATATTGGCATCAGGATCATTTCAAACAGTCATAGCATCAGCAGTGGGGATATCGCAGTCTGCACTCAGCCGTATCATAGCACCAGTACTTAACGCTTTGCTACAGCGCACTAGTCAGTACATACATTTCCCCACCACTAATGCCGAAATAACAACCATGGCTAATGACCCCGTTACACAACCCAACAACAGCAGCTCAGCAAAATTACAAGCGGGCACACATTCAGGGGTGATTGAGCGCACATTTGGGGTCCTGAAAAGCCGGATGCGCTGCTTGGACCGTACAGGTGGAGCGCAATTTACGGTATAGTGGGCAGAGAAAGGCGCTGATTACCCGATGAACTGCAGGTTTGGTAAATACGACGTAATGTGATGCGGGTTGGCCATGGCGCTGATAACGCTACTTTCGCAAATGGACGTACATCTGGCCCTGACAGCTTTAAAACCGATGCTGCTCTAAAAACGTACCAACTTCTCAGTTTGTATGGCAGACTGTCTTTAACATTTCACGGGTCAGACCGTGATGCAAATGCTTACCCTGAGTTTGAGTGGAGCCACATTCTTCTGTGTCCCGCTCCATAGCTCCATCACCAGGTCACCATAACACTTGGCCATGTGACCTCGCATCCCGATGGGGTTGGTTCTGAAAATGCACCAACACGACCCAGTGAAAATGAGAAGTTCGGGAGAATGGTGGAAAGATTTATACCAAAGTGATACACTTTCAAAACGCACCTGTTAAGCTCATAGAGGTGTCTTCCTGAGATGAAGTAGTCTGTGAGAGGCTTGGTGTTGCTCACACACTGGATACTGGAGTTCATGAAGCAGGTGTTGCCAAGGTTACTGAGGCCAGTGGCTCCTTTCTCTGTGGGAACTGGGATGTAAAACAAGAACATACTGGTCAAATTTAAAGCAACATGCTTTCTTTACTGACCAAAACCAATGACTTAATATCTTTTACTATTGCACATATGAGAAACTGTTAAAAATTACTGTACAGCGTGACAGCTAAATGCCAGAGTTTATGGACTCTATCTTACACCCGGCACAAAGCGGCGCACAGCTGTCATTGCTAGTTTCAGACCGACGCAGTTGTTTCATGCTCAGCGCCCATGTTGTGTAAGTAGCATACTAAGTACATTTGGGGTTTTTGTTTTTAAAATGTGCTTTGGTCTTAGAGTTTAAAGGAACACGCCGACTTATTGGGACTTTAGCTTATTCACCGTATCCCCCACAGTTAGATAAGTCCATACATACCCTTCTCATCTCTGTGCATGTCGTAACTCTGTCTGACACCCCTGGTTTAGCCCAGATCCTGGAGGTAACCGGCTCCATCTAGCCTACTGCTCCCAATAAGGGACAAAATAACGCCAACATTTTCCTATTTACAGGTTGTGATTTGTATAGTCACAGCGTGTGGGGGATACGGTGAATAAGTCCCACAGAAAAGTCCCAATAAGTCGGCGTGTTCCTTTAAAGGTTTACAGATTAGTGATAGGTTTGGATTGCAGTTGAGTTTATTCATTCTGATTAATAGCGGATGTGTTGCAGGAAATAATACATCATTAATGAGGAAAATATGAATGACACTCTCTAAACATGGCAGAGGAGAGCAGAGGAATACAGTTTTTCAGTTTTGCTGCTTAAATGTCCCACGATATTTGCTGCAGTAACATTACCGCGCATGGAAACATTTACAATTACCGAAAGCAGCCTCTCAAATCCAAGTATTGCAATTAAATTCCACAGATTACATTTAAATCATTAGATGTTGTTGTAGGCTCTTATGTTTTGACAATAATTGTCTCCCATTTGCCTCCCACTATTATGCTACAAAGAGTACATGTGCAATTACTGAAAGATTTCCCTTAAAAATTAATATTTGCCTAATAGAGCACTGTTTCTATCCCACCAATTAGAGCATCTTTTTTTCCAAGACAATACCTGACGGAAACTACCAATCTGCCCGTTTACAAATGCACAATAAGCTCATCCAGTGTCTTCCTGCTTACCTTTGTGTCTGTCCATCTTACTACTGTTGGCAATGAAAGACATTTCCTCAGGCCAGCTCATGTCTTTGTTCCTGACTGTGGAGGAAGAAAGGGATTTCTGTGATTAAACCAGTTCACTCGGACTTCCATGTGCCATTATTTAGAATCACTTGGTATGAATGAAATTATCTGTTGATATTACACTTTATCTGTCTGTTAATTCTGGAAAGAAATGTAAGAGGGAAGTGCTTCAGACCTTCAATAACTAGCTGCTGCTCATCATAGATCTTCAGGCTTTCCAGTGTGTGATCTTCATCGTCCAGGAGGGTGAGGTAGTTCTACGGGACAGAGAGAGGAGAGAACATGCTGAAACCACGAGGAGTAACTTTTGATTTATTAGGACTATGGAATTATTACCTTGTTGTTTTTTCTTCTGCATCGGTTCATTTTAAAAGGTACCATCAGACATGGTCGTAATAACCTCATAGGGGACCTTAACTTAATTAAACATAGATCATTTTAGAAATATGCAGCATGAAACTAGAAAACTGAAATTATGAAGGTCTTGGATCTAGACTTTGGGACTCTTTTTAAGATACAGCCTCACACTAAGATAATAATACATGCCCCACCTTAACAGCCCCCAGCTGATATTGTGCCTTGGTGATATATTCCCTAATACATTCTCAGTTAAATTAGCACACACACAATATGACTATTTGGAGCCCCTGTTGTTTTCCTGCTTTACATTATGAATTTAACTGTTGGCAACAAGCTGGCCTTTAATCGTGAATAGTGATGCAGGTGTTTTTGGACTCAAGTTGCCACTAGCTCATTGCTGTAACCTTTTATGACAGCTATTATGTTTCTTGCATAAAATGCGGTTGGACTTGTGTCAAACAGCATATATAAAGCCTTGGCTGGATAATCAACTGATTAAAACAGGCAACCGTCCCAAGGCCCCTGATCTCCAGAGGCCCCAAAGGCCCCAGGTTCACAACAAGTTTTAGGTCATTTGATTTATTGCAAATTTGTTTGTTTGGGAGTTTGCACCACAAAAGTACTTTATTAACTGGGTCCTACAGTGTGCATAACCATGTAATCTTATGGTCCTGTCTTGTAGGGGGACCCTGTGTTAATTATCTTTATAATGTGCTCACATTGTTCATTTCATTTCAAAACAAAGTTGTGACATACTGGAAACCTGGGATCATGTTGTAGGTGAAAAAATTAGTTTTCAGTGCTACAGTGAACCTCCTGCCAACATTATCCACTACCTTCATCGTTATGAAGTATTGTGTCATATACTGGCTAGGGCTGCACATTATATTGTTTTGTTACACTTTTTTTTATCGTCATCGCAATATCAACTGGCGCAATGTACATATCGCAAAAGGCTGCGACATAACGCGAAAGACACACAGACATTTTTTATGTTAGCTTTTTAAGATTATTTTGGGGCATTTCCCTTTATTAGATAGTGACAGTGTATAGACAGGAAAGTGGGGAGACAGAGAGAGAGAGAGAGAGAGAGAGAGAGAGAGGGACACGCAGAAAAGGGCTGCAGGTCGGATTCAAACCCGGGCCGCTGCAAAGGACTCATGGGGCGCACGCTCTACTGGGTGAGCTAGAGGCCGCCCCATTTTTTATGTTAGTTGAATTTATTTATTTTATTTATTTATTTTTTATTTAATTGTAACAAGAATGCCTTACACATGATAAAAGGACATCAAATACAATCGAGGATAAAAACACGATAAAGTCCAAGACTTATTTCCATTGTGGTCCTCAAAAGAAAGAAAATATCAGTAGAAAACGGCCCTTTAAAATGTAACGGTCATTCTTTTTTTTAGTGCTGCCTGTTATATTATATTCAACGTTCAATTTGTTCAATAAAAGAATGTTGGAAATTATTTCCTTTTGTTTGTTTTAAATTCAACAAGCAATTTGTTGTATATTAGCGGAATACTGAAAGCAGCAGAAATGCACAACTGAGTACACTTTAATATCTTTGTTTATCGCAAGTAATATAGTTATCGTAAAATATTCAACGTTATCGCATATTTTCCTCATATCGTGCAGCCCTAATACTGGCTTACCAATATGTGATATTCCATAAAAGCCAAATGTATAAAAGTAATGGCGGCTCTTGAGGCAGCTGTGCGGCCCACCTCACTGTTGTAGAGCCAGAGTCTCATGTCCTCTTCCTTGATGCGGAGTCTCTGGGACAGGTAGAGGTGGATGTCCTTGATGGTGGCCATGCGGCTGAAGCAACCTGTGTAGGCCAACATCCTCTTCAGAGGAGCGTTGGGGGATGGCACGTTACCTGCTAAGGTGCACAAACAAGACAGACACATTTCATTTGACTTTATCTTAGCTGGAGGGACTTCAGCTGTGACTGAGAAGTCCTTGTGTGTTCAAGCTCACAGATGCAAAAAACTGATCGATTCCGACAACAGCATTCTGGTGACTGAGGATTAGTTGTAAGAAAGCAGCAAGAAAGTTTTTTTTTTTTGTCAATCAGCGCAGACTTGATTGGTCAATCAACTTAGTGGAATTAGTGGACTTGGATTGGATTAAATCAAAGACAAACCAATCAATATCATACCTGTTTTTTTAAAATATAAGTATACACATTTAAAAGCTTTACTTAACTGATATTGACTTCAACATTAATTAAACTAGTGATTTTAATATTTGATTTTTTATTTTTCTATCTACACAGCTTTGCTATTCAATTCTGCCACTGAATGAACCATCCCGCAACACTTGTTCGAGTGCTCTACTATTGTCTCAGGCTGTCAGGAAGACATAATGTGGAATATGATGCAAAATTAGATCAATTTGAGATATTTAGCCACATGCCTGAGAGAGGGTCTTAATGTCCAGCAATGACAAGCCGCTGGCTGCTCAGACAGATTATGAATCATGATAGAAGCCCAAGCTCCACTGGGGACTCAGGTCTGCCCTGTGGCCTGAAACCTGATCTGTTGACTTGATTTGCACCAGCGCTCTCATGCTGAGTGCTGATGCCATCCCCAACCTGATTACCCAGGAGCAACTGGGTACATCTCCACTTTATGCTTTGTCATATGCTTTCTTTTTGCAGTGAGGCTATTTCAGTTGATACTTGTCCATTTTATCCATTTAGATATCACGCAAGGGGATAAACACTGGAGTGAAATCTAGCTTCAATTATTGTGAGTAAGTGGGTCTGAATATAAGATTTCTATCGTGAGTACATTGGACCTGAATTGACTGAAGTGGAAGTGACTGTAATTAAAGTAATTGATATGGTACAGCATACTGTCATCAACCTACATATACCAGAGCGTCAGTCGACACTGATTAGACTGAGGCAGATTCAAATTTGGTCAGTTTTTACGTGTTCAAAAAAACGTACGAGTGATTTACCAAAGGCCAAATCCAAATTTTTTCTTCCCAACAATTTAAAAGTTTCTATGATTTGTATTGTTTTTATGATTTAGAATATTTAATGATGCAGATGAGTGTAGAACACTAGAACAAGTGTCGTCAAAACTAATCGTCAAAAGGTCTGTGAAGATGGAAAAGATTTGAATTATGCAACTTTTAGAGTGATCAGCAGTCTTGCCCCTTCACAGATCATTGGTTCTGTCCACTGCCCACTTCAGAGAACTGCCAGGGCTGGATCAGTCCACTCCAGGAGGATTAAAAGGGGGGGAGGGGGGGATGCGGGGTAGGTCAATGAAGCATTTGTCGACGGCTTGCTCTGGTCTTGCTGCAGGCTTACGTTACCTCTTGGTGGGGGTAAATACGGTGGGAACATTCGCAGGCTGGTCATACCCATATTGACCCAGATGTTGGACTGGGGGGAGCGCGTGGCCGGCTGCTGGCGGAGGAAGAGGAGGTAGCGCGGGAAGAGCTCCAGCTCTGCTTGGCCTGTCTTGCTCTCCAGGATAACCTGCAGGGGTGGAAGGGATTTTTGTTTTACTTTTCATGTATGGAAACCACTGGGTGCATTGATCAGTCTGTCAAAATGTCATCAGTTGTTGTGTGATCACTACGTTTCACTCTCTTTTAACGAACTACTAAACTATATGTAGGACACAAAAATCTTCACTTTCTGATCCATCAGGGGAAATTCCCACACTCGCGTGCAAACGTGCATGTGTTACCATGGTTATTAAATGATGTTCCATAATAACTATAAGAATTGCTTAAGAGATTGCATCCTTGACAGTTCTCCCAATGCATGCACTGATTGTGCACCACAGTTTAGTTGCAGCTGGATTGAGAGCCACCTTTTCAAGCCAAACCTGTGCAGTTGTTTAGTCTGCGACAGACTTCGAATTACAGATTTCACACAGGCCTACACAAACCACAACAAACCCGACACACCAGAGGTTGTTTGAACCTCACTGAATAGTCCAGGTGTGAAAAGCACCTTAAGGTGCTGTGAAAGGCATCCAAACGTGAGCATCTTTGGTGATGTTTAGCTGTTAAGCCTGTTAAGCCAATTTTTTGAGACATGAGTAGATTTGGCGGCCTGTAGATAGATAGATAGATTTATATTGATCCCAAAAAATGGGAAATAACTGAAGGCAGCAACTTGAGCAGTGTGTCTTGGTTGGGTGGCACTACTCTCTATATAGACAAATAAATGGCTCATCTCACTATTAATCACTTATTTTTAAACTGAGCTGTTCTTTAGACTATAATGCAGGGGCAAATACAAATACTGGCATCTGACTGTGACCAGTTTCAAATCACTGCATATAGCCCAAATTTATATTAAGGGTCCAGAGCATCCATTAGAGTCATTTACACTATCAAAATTATTTTTATTAAGGTTTAAAGGCAAAAACAATATTTACTGTTTTCATCTTATGGTGCACATCCGCTTAACAATACAATAAAAACAGTATATATTGTTTTTGCCTCAAAATAGATGATAGAAGATAAGCAACTTCATTCTCGTCAAAGCAAATCTCAAGTCAATTCACAAAATTTAAAACAAATTGCAAAAGTCAGTTGCGAGTCCTTCAGGTCTCTGAATGCTGGCGAATAGGTTTTGTTTGTGCATGTGCGTGTGCGTATGTGTGTGTATATGTGTGTGTAATAATAACAATAGAGTGAAAAAATGCAATTTCCCAGAGAGGGATTAATACAGTATGCCTTCCTTGTTCTCAATTTACAGAACGACTTCCTGGTTCAACTCAAACCTATTGCGCAATGACGGATAATTACTGATATTGCCCTTACTTTCAGTTTTAGTTCAAAATAAGGTTGTTTACAACCATGTCTGATTGCCTGTCCATGTGTGTTTCTTGCACAGTTGGATTTTGTTGAAAGATTTTTCAAAAGTAAGACCTTAGTCGTAATAATCCTTTAAGTCTGACTTGTTCAAGTCTGACAGCTCTGCTCTTGAAAGTATACTGTGATGTTAATACTGACCAGTTGCATCACAGTGTTAGTGAGTTTCATCAGCTGTTGAGTGTGTATGTGTATATTTCAGACTGTATTCACTCACCGGTCGAGGCAGGCTGAGGTTGGCACCGTACCAATGGTAGAGTGCCCGCCACACCGGCTCAGGCACCGTCTCAAAGTCTCTACCAGGCACCAGCTGCAAGGAGCGCTTCAGCCTGCCACCCTCCATGGTTAACGTAGGGGCCTGCAGGGGCACAGCACAGAAATCAGCATTTAAATACGTGCACAAAAGACCCTATTCTGCCTACTTGAATTACATATAATAGACAGAGACGGTGCCCTAATGCTATGTACAGAATGGCATCCTGCTATCATTACAGCATAATGCAGAGATAAGACAAAGGAAAAAAGAAGCACCATCTGGTCCCTGAGAGCCTTTGCCATCAGAGGAGGAGTGCCTCCTAATTAGGAATCTCAGATCATTTCTTCTGTCAAACCAAAGAAGAAGCTGGCAAAATATATTCCTCTCCCACACGGTGTTCTGATGTAACCACCAGGATGTTAAGATTAGAACTGAAACTGAAATATCTTTTCATCCACAAATATAACACAAAAGATTCTCTTTTACACAATGAAAATGTGTACGCTGAAGCTACAGCTTATTACTACAGCTTATTGACTCTGTATTGCTCATAAACAAAACAAACTGAGCAGCAACCTCTCTCTCACACACACACACACACACACACACACACACACACACACACACACACACACGCGCACACGCGCACACACGCGCACACACGCACACACACGCACACACGCACACAGATCCTTGCCTTCATGGGGTCGGTATTGACCAGAGACTGGTTGTCGATGGCTCCAGGTCTTTGTGCTGCCAGCTGGGAGGGGAGATGGCCGTTGGCTCCAGAAAAACACTGATTGTTGTTGTCCGATACATTGGGCTGACGGGCAAAACAGCTCTCTGTAGCAGAGGGAGCTACCTGCGGGCTCAGGGCTGCTGGGTCAGAAGGCATAAGATGGAGCAATCAGGCCACACACACAGGGAGGAAAGAAAAACAGAAATCACACAGAAACAGAAAGTGTTAAAATTCAATCTACAGTCAAATTGGGATGTTTTTATTCAAGTGAACTCACGTGTTTTCTATGAGTGTGAACTGTGTAAAGATGCCAGTTCAAATGCTAAAAATAAATACAATGATAATACGTGTTTTGTATGTATAGTACAACTAGCCTCGCATTACCAGAGATCTCCACAGCGCTGTGTCAGCTCTGTAGTATGGCCTGGCTGCACGAGTTAATATTCTGGTATAGGGAAAAAATTGCTAATTCTATCAGTATTATATTGATGGGATACTCATCAATGTGCTGGTCTCTTTTAATTTGGGCAGCGTACTTGGGGAAAAAGGCGTTCGAATGCATGACTGAATTAAACCAGTGTGGACATTCAATATTTGTTTTTTTTATATGACATCTACTGTTATGTCAAGTGTGTTGACTGACCACTCTCTGTGGCTTCCGAGGCGCTGGACACAGCATCAGGCGACCTCTCCTCAGTGGGGCTGACTGGGCCGAAGGTTCCCAGTCCTCCCAGTCTGTCTGGTGGGCTGGGCTCAACAGTGGCTGTGGCCATCGGAGTTCGCAATGAGCTCAGGATGGACGGCTGCTCCACCACGATGCCCTTATGCTCCTGGACAGGGAGACAACAGCAGGGATCGCCCTGTCATTGTTTAAAGTGATATCTGTGATTAATGTGGGGTTTGCTTTCATGACAGTCACTGCTACTGTCCCAGTGTGGTGATGTTTCACAAGATGCAGTGAAAACTGAAATCCAAATCCAAATCTGTAGCACCGGCACTTTTGAAAGTGGGGTTAATAAAACGTAACACTTAGTACAGAAATCTGTGAACAAGTTATATATACATATACTGTTTATGTATGTCACATGAGAAGTTCTGCCGGAGTTGGAAAAATGATTCCTCTTGAATCCATAAATACTAAAGTCAATCAGCTGGAACATGTGCAATTTAAGTTTTTGAGAACCAAGGTAAAGAATGGAATGTGAGTGGTCAAGCAGGCTTTGCAATTAGATATAATAAGAAAAGATGATATGTTAAGCTTCACATTCGTATGTACAGTAGGCTCTGAGGTGAAATAGTCTTCAAGATGCAGTCAGGCTTACCTGTCCTTCCTCTGGCTGTTTTTGAAACACCACTTTAAATCATGTCTTTATTAAGCAACATCTGTTTTGTAACTTCAGTATTATTAAAAAAAATAAAAAGTAAAATCATAAACATTCTTGTACAAGTTTCTTGATTGTAAATTATTAAAATAATACAGTCTGGTTTCGGACCTCTAAATCACTGGCCACAGCTCAGATTTCTTTCAGTGATTTCAATAGGTCTACTGTTGTGCTCACTGACAGCTTTTTTCGAGTTGGAAAATCAACTGGAGCCATCCCTGAGACAGAAAAAAAGTTGGTGGAAAAATGAATGAGATTGACAAAAGCAAGCAATAGTGCGTAGTTTCTGTCACCCCCATGAGGAATTCTAAGTAATGACAACAACACTGTTAGCGCATCCACATGATACAAGCCTTCCGTGATCGCACACGCGCCCCGAGCCCTCGTCCACGAAGTTGCTAGTAGCTAAAGACGACACAGAGGATTAAAAAAAAAACACGATTGACTCTTCAGAAAAGATAATTATCTTCACTCGAGCTTCTGCGCGGGAAAGTCACCGGACGCCACAATCTTCTGAACATAGCCATACTGAGAAATACAGACGCGGTTGTGTGGAGCTGATAGCCTTAATTAGCTTTGTAGCAACTCATTTGGCAAGGGCTTGAATGTAACGGATGTTCATTAATATTAAAAAGTTAGGCACTGAAGCTTTAAGTCAAAATAACAACTATTAAATCAACATGTTTCTTTAATTACCAAGAAAACCATTAACTGCTCCAAGAAACAGCTGCCACTAACCACTTCTGTCGACAGAAAACAATCATTACAGATTGGTAAAATAACACACACCCCCAAAGAGTGAAAGGCTAACATAACCACAATATCAGACTGAATAATGGAAGAGAAAACAAAATGGCCATCCATTTTGAAATCTTCACTGCTTTTAACCAAAAGGTACAGTAACTTTGCCACATCATTGTCCAATATCATATACCTGAGTTAAAGACCTTGAGACTTGTTTTCAAATTGCTTTAGCAAGTTGTAACTATAAAAGTATCAATGAATATTTTTTCTAAATCGTTGTAATCAGATGCACTGTTAACTTGCCCTTTGCAACAATACACTGCATGTTAGGCAACACTGGGTATGACATTATTGAGCACAATACCTGTTCAAAAGTTGACTTACATATTTAACGTAGTCCTTCCACTGCTGCCACCACAGCATGGAGATGAGGAACCAGTTGTGACTTTGCTGCAGCCCATGTCTGCTCTCCCTCTCTAACCAACCCCTGCACACAAACAGACAGAGAGAAAAACAGAATAATGGAAAATTCATTAGGTCCAACTGCATATTCCTCAAAGTTGTATACATGATGACAGATAGAGAAGACAGGTATGTACCTGATGATTTGTCCTTCCTCCTCAGGACTACCAGGCCTGAGCCCCAGGACTATGTGGCAGACCTGGACCAAGACAAATACACAAAGATGTACAAAACATATGGAAAATTATGATTTTTTTTCATTTAGCATTTTCCATTTCAACACCAATACGAATTGTACAACTACTGTACAGTATAGCCGTTTTCAAACATGAACTCCGGACACTATCAGGAGAGTCAGGTGTAGACATTGGTCGAGGTTTCCCTTTCACACATGTAACACACGTCAGGCGCGTTCTCACTTTCTGGAAATACTATAATACGCAGATGACACGGCGCTCATAGCCGGTTCGTAATTAGGTCATAAACAACTGAGCCGCTTGCCGTTCCTTGAATCTGTCTGAGGATTTCGGCGTTGGTCCTTACTGACAGAAGTTTCGAACCTGGTCGTTGTGTCTCCAGTTAGACATTTTTGTTGCAGTCTTTGTGTAAATCACCCTTCTTCTTCACCCCATGTTTGTTTTTTTCCTGTTTCACGAGGCACATGATAGAAAAGTCATCAACATGCCCACTGGCTCGCCGTGAATAAACGCAATGAGCAGCTCTATTCACACATTGGCTTAATTGTACTTTACACCGACTTTGTACTAGGGAACTGGCGCGGATAAAAACTCTGTCTGATGTCCGATCCAACTGATTCAGACATTTGCGTTCTTACATACCACTCCAATGTCTAGATAATTTCAGGTTTGCAGTGCATGTGTGAAAGGGGCTTCAGTGGGTACAGTGGGAACTGACCTGGAAAAGGAGGTTTAAGAACTCATTGGCCAACGCACTCTTCACACTCCAGATCTGGTAGTCTTCCAGGGTCAGGTGACCCAGCTGGGGAGGAGTCAAAAACACAAAGCATACTCACATTTACTGTTGTCAAAATATAGCCTGCTTTACGACCTTGCAAGGTTGAAAGAAATGCTATGGTCATTGTGGGTGAAAATAGCATAGAGGTAAGACAAGAAGGCAGGGTGACTAGAAGGTTGCTGTGGGTGTACTGGGTAGCTCCCAGTGACAGTATGTGGAACTATATGAATGTGAAGCTGGAGTTGAGTGTAAAGTGGTGTTGACTTTCTCTGAATCAAGGACATAAAATCAATTTATATTATGGGGTAGAAGGCAAAGGATTAACTTCCTGACAGCTACATCAATGATGACTCTGTCACCAAGAGTTGTGTCTCACCTTGGTTGTGTCATGCATCCTCAGGATGCCCTCTACTATGTCTGACACACTACTGTGCAGCTCCTGCAAGGTAACAAAATATATTAGCATCAAGCAGCAAACACCAAACATAAATACCATATTAATAGAATATTTTTTGAATTCATGTGGCAATCCAGCATTTTCATCTGCCAGCATTACCTTTAAGTAAACTGCCAATAAATCATAGCCACAAAAAAATCTTGTCTAGGATATGATTGGGTGATGTCTCCTGGATCGGACTGTGATGATTATGTTCAAATTCAAAATTGATATTAACTAATTCATATTCAGGCATCTTGCTCCTGGCGACTGTATAGACTTATCTGTCTCTCCTCTTTGGGCACAAAACCTGCTACAGGTGCTATATCCACTATTACGGATCAAACTATGTCAGTCATCCTTTCAATAGTGACATTCTTTCACCAGAAATAAGGTGCATTACATAGACTGTAAAAGTTGTTCACAATTGTACCAGTAGCTCTGGGAAAAAGTGGTGAAAGGAAATGTGAAATGTAAAAACCAAAGAGTCCTAACTCAACGAGACAACATGAGGGACAACTAAATGAGGGAAAGTTTGATGTTCAGCATAACTTTAATAACTTTGTAGAGCAGGGCCCTCCACATACAGTCCATACCTACTTCTACATCTACATTCAGTGTGTGTGTGTGTGTGTGTGTGTGTGTGTGTGTGTGTGTACTCACAGGGAGTGTGTCTGTGCGATTGTCCTTCCACACCTCCAACAAGGCCACCACCATTTCATGGAGTTCATCTCGAGACAGAACCCCATCACGATCCACATCAAACACTTTGAAGCAAACTGGCGGTGAAAGAGAGTGATGTCGTGGTGAAATACAAATATGGTAATGAAGCACAATGCTGCCTAGAAACCCAACACTATGCTGTTTTGTCTATCAGCAGGACATCTAATAGAGTTCCATTTATGGCAGGGCAAATGTAATTTCAAGCACCATTAAAAATTCTGATGACAACGATGATTGTGCTCTAATGAGCTCCAGCACAAATCAACACTTTCCCTAACCATTTTTTGCTTTCAAACTTTCAAATAGACTGCACTTCTTATGATAAAAAGGCTTTGTGATCATGTGAAGTGTCTGGTTTTTATTCATTTGTAATGGCTTACATTTCTGCCTTTCAGCAATGGGCCCCCTACAGCACGCAGAAAGTCCACAAGATATCTCTTTAAAGTCGATGTGATTGTCCCGATTCTCATCGAATGCGTGAAACAAGCCTGGAAAACCAAATCAATAACACAAATAACATGTTTACAAAGCAAGTCTTTAAAGAGGGTTGTATTCACTGGTGAGGGAATGGATTTAAAAGCCATAAGGCCTACATACTGCACAGTATAGATTTACCATGAGACGTGTGAAAAGGTAAATATTGTCCTACCTTCACTCAGTGAGGCATGGATGGGAGGAGAGACCAGTGGGACAAAGGTTTCCAAGTCAAAGCGGCCGGTTCTGGACTGGGCTTTCAGTAGCCAGTAGCGCTTCTCCAAGTCTATAATGTCTGATTCCTCCACTGCAGGATAGGAAACAGAGGAAGCCAAAGTCAGAAATACAAACAGCGCAACGCAGTTGCATAATATTTAATGTAATATTATAAAACTGTATGCAACAGGGCGTATATTCACAAAGACTGATGCTGGTGACGGGTGGGTGGAGAGCTGTTATGGCAGTGTGGGAGTATGGAGAACACAACTGTGACACCACCACATACTGAGATACACTATTACATAATAGCTGCTGGGAAAGAAGAAAGACCTGTCCTGTGGCTCTCAGCAGAGCACCTGAGGAGAATCAGACCAGCTTGGTCATTATTCTACTATCATACATCACTTTAGTTTATCTACCAGCTTGACTAGGTGACAGTAGTTATGTTAACATTACATTCCTAACATTTCAGCAAAATTATCTGTGAATAAGTGCAGGTTTCCATCAACTACTTTTACACAAATGTATTCAAGAGGATGTAACACAATTACATAATTTATGGGGCATTTCATTGCTTTCCACCTATGATGGCATTTCTTTTGGTATTGTATTTCTGTCATTGTTTAAATAAATCAATTCCTCTCAAACCATGTGCACGCTGTAGCAGTCAAATAATCAATCAATCAACTGACGGAAAATCAATTATTATCATCCGCTGCTTTGGATAAATGTAAACTGTAAGATCTTTGACTCTTGGTCTGACAAAACAAATAATGTGAAGATTTGTGCTCAAGGAAATTGTGATGAGCATTTTTTTAATTTATTCCTGACATTTGAAAGATAGAATATGTAGCGAGTATGGCTTAACTGTTTGTAAACACACCGTTCAAGGGGGCCCCTTCTCCTTGGCTCACGGGCCAGAGAGAGAGAGAGAGAGAGAGAGAGAGAGAGAGAGAGAGAGAGAGAGAGAGAGAGAGAGAGAGAGCAGTGGTCAAGCAAGCTGGAGAGTGAATGAAGAGAGGGAGTGCTGCAGTGAATCAGAGCAATAAAAGGCTCTTCACTCATTTTTTCGCATGCGATTATGTTGTAAGCACAAATAAACACACCCACACCTCCGCGCCAAGGTGCCACATTGACGGATTATGAGTGAATGCAGAGCTTAACCTCTTTGGCTTCATCCTGTCTGTGTCAGTTAAATTTGTGCGTCGCTATGAGACGCTGGGGAGCAAAGCGGCGGTTGGAAATGAGAAGGGGATGTACAACCTGCACGCTATTATCGGCTGGGGGTTACATACCCACGTGGGGCCCAAAGGCTCTTTGTTACCACCCAGAAGTGTCCTGCACACAGCAAAGTAAAAATAAAGGAGGATCCAGGCTGAGGGCAGGGTCTTGGCAGATACAGACATCACCACACACTTCTAGTGGGTCTTAAGTGATGATTGAGAGGGATTACTTCTGTATAAGTCTATACATTGTTTTTTTTAAGAAAGCACCGCACATTGTACTTTTAAAGACCAAACAATGAATCTAGAAAACCATAGACAAAGTTATTGATACGGAAAATAATCCGTTTGTTGCAACCATTGTGGAAACACCCAAGTTAAATTATGTACTAGGTTACAGATCAAGTAACCTATTTACACTATTGCTAATTCGAGCACGCATACGTGGTGACAGGAGCAGAGTTAACATGATAGTGCTCATGATATCACAGCAAACCCAAGGTGGGGTCTACAGGTCAGTCCAATACAGCATATGAAGCTCTGCCAGGGTCAATGAACCAGCCTCCCCCTTTCAACATGCTAATCCACAGCTTAAGGTAATAGGATTCAGCAGATAGCCAGCTAGCCTTTGGCATGGAGCCAAACATATAACAGGTGTCAAAACACAGACATGTAAATCAAGTTGCAGTCAATTCCTGGCAGAAATTAGACTGCAGATTCCCAGTCGGGCTATTAAAAGAACCTTCCTGAAAGCTTGTTTTTAAGCAGCTATTGGTCACAGTGCCAGTCACATGGGATATGATAATTGTGGTCGGCTGCTAGTGAAGCAGCACCCTGGAGCATGGACTGTCTGAAAGGGGCGTTCCTCGCTCATCCAGGTTCTGATTCCCTGTAGTCCAGAGGTGGACATCAGGACAGTTCACCTTGGCCTGACCGGGAAAAACTCAATCACTGTTGTACCGCCACTGTTCAAAAGGGAGCACTGAGTACGAAATCATTGATTTAGAACGTGAAGGGGATTACATATTGATGGCATGGAGGAAATAATATGAGAGTGATACATTATTGAGGACAATATGGACTAAGACATAGAGACTACTTCTCCATCTCAAAAGGTGAATTGGACAGTGCTAACTCAACAAAAACAGAAAAAAACACTTCCTGGTCAATAATCATAAAAAAGCACACGCACACCCACACGCAGTGGTCCTAAACAACAAAGCTAAGACTAAAACGCAGCCATATCAAGCACTAAATAACAGTGATTGGTAGGGAACAATACTGCTTTTTTTTTTTTTTTCCTTTTAACATCTTTTAACACATCAATGATCAGCCTTGGTGGACAAGAAGGTAAATAATTACTTGTGTTCTTCATGCAGAACATTCCTCATGACAGTTGTGCATGTATCGTCTGACTGCTAATCTATAAAACTCATTACCCAGACTATGGATCGCCTCCTGCACATCTCCCATCCATCTCAGGGTCGCTCTCTGCTTCTACAAACATCAGTGTAGCGCTCAAGGTTACATCAGTGTCATTTTTTGTTGGATTTCAAATCTTTGTAATGACGGCAGAATTAAAAATTTTAGTTTTGGTGGTTTACTCTGGCAAATGCTTAAGGATCTTAAATGCAATAGTGGTAAATTCTAGGTAACTCTCTAAAATGTGCCAACTGGCTAACACTGGCGCGTTAACAGAAATGTTGATGAATGTGCATTGTCCTAATAAATAAATGAGACTAAAGACTTGCACTCCTGCCACCCTTAAGATACAGAAGACCACCAGAACATCAGATTCAGTTTGACAGCGCTAACACTGCTAATATGGATTTCTTGCAAAGCACAATGCAGTATTCCTCAGCTGGGTATCCCCTATAATCTTTCAATACTAGTGCCAATAGTTCTCTAATGGTGTCTTAACGCAAACAGCCATTCAAGAACTAGATAAATAAAAGTCAGTGCAAAATTGGCTAAATTTAATATATGATATAAATCAGGAACTATCTGAAAGTTAGAAAAAGACAAATGTACAAATCACAGGATATTTGATAGAGGCTTTTGGTACTTTTTTTTATTTTAGGTTCTACAAACACATTTTGAGGTTTGGTATCCCACCATATTCACAAGTCTAACAATGAACAATTTAAATTTCTATTTATTTCTCTATAAACCAATGATAAACTAATCAGATGAAGTGGCCTTTCCTATCAATGTAAATCCAAACAACCAACCGGCCCTCAAGCAAAACATTTAAATACTGGCTGTTCCAGAAGTGACCATGAACAACACAAGGTATCTACATTAAAGAACAGTCTGGCCACAAATTATTCTGTCAGTGTACTGCTATTGTCTTGCCTGGCCTGATACCCACCTAAAGGTGCAACTCTCCCCGATTGACAGCAGAGATACCATACCATTATCCAGGGAACATCCTTAGAGAGGTGCTGCCACAGCCAGCATGTACCATAGCAAAGTCCCTGTGATAACAGCTCACAGAAACTACGTTATCCTTTCCCGAAGGCCGTTAGTCCCACAGATTTCTACTCTCATTATATTTTCAGCGTCAGAGGCTAGCACGTTAGCAAAGGATTCAAGCTCTGTCAAGAGTCAAGCTTTAAGTTCTTGCTCGAGAAAGAAAGAGGTTAAGAACCGTGTGTCAGTCACTCTCTCCTCCTCCCCCCCACCACACACACACACAACACAAGTTAAGAGGATAAAGTGGGAGCTGGCAGATTAAAGGCAGTATCTAGGTTCTCTGGACAAGACAGGTTCTTTCCAGCCCTCTGTCCTTAATTGGCTAAATAAACCCTGGCTAAATTTATTTGGACTGCAACTTTAACAGTATCACTGTAAAACTGCCTCTGTGGTAGTTACCGCTACAGTAGGTGGCCCGCCTCACGCGCCGCACGCTGACGTTACACGCCTATCGACGACGCGCAGCCACTACACTTGCGTCATCACAAGTGAAGCGGACCAGTGTCGCACAGTGCAGGGCAGAGTGTGACGGAGAGGAAATTGGTATAGAAGGTGGCAGTGGGAGGAGACAGACCTGGCTTGGTGAAGGAGCGATGGAATAATGAAAAAGGAAAATTGAGTGGAAGGAGGAGAGTGAATGCATCAGGTTGATAAGTCAAGCCTGTCAGTCATTTCCCAGGACACTCACTGCCACTGATGGGGCCAAAGCCAAATGTAAATATTTTCAAGTCCTAGCACTGGATTTAGGGCCAACATTTTACAACCAAAGTAAACAAATATATAGAAATACAATTTTATTAAGGAGACATTCTAAGCCTACTACAAGTTTTCTGCATGTTCTCTAAAATGTCAAAGCAGACAGAAATGGCCATTATAGGCTTATATTAGAAATATTCCATTATTCCTATTGTTTACTGTTTTTTGTACAGTATATTTAATCACTTTTTAATAAGAAGCCTCTTATCTGCTCTGATCCCATTTTAATTTGCTGTTTATTCGGTTTGCTGTTACTGCAAACTCAACGTTTCCTCCATGTTTACCAGTTTTTTTTTTGGCCAAATGTTCATTTTCACAACTAATTCTATCAGTACAAAGACAGTCATGTCATACTCTGCTGCTCTTACGATAGTTTTTTTTTTCAGTGTTAAGTTACTGTCAATGAAACTCAATACTTCCTGCACAGAAGTCTCACCTTAAACCCTTCCTGCAGCAGTTACAAGGGCTTAATCCCTCTTTAACTGGAAGGCTTTTAATGTGTAAATGATTAACTAATTAACTGCAGTCAGTTAACAAGTGTCACAAGTATTAACCCTTTTGTTGTCTTCGGGTCAAATTTGACCCCTTCTCAAAATGTCTATCTCAGAAATATGGGTTTCTTTTTAACTACCTAATTTGAATTACCCAAAAATAACATGGATGGATGATCCCACACAACGCGCTTCACGAGTACAACAAAAGATCGGATCTCTACTTTCATTGAATTTTGGGTGTTTTATTAAATTTTTTAGCATTTGAAAAAAGAAAAGTGAAATGCTCTGGAACAGTATCCTCACTGAACATTGACACTTCTGTGATTATCATTCCTTTAATATTAGTCTAAATAATTCATAATTTCTGCTTCTTTAACTCCAGAATTAGGTATAGTTTCCTATAAATTAGGTTTTTAATTGAACATGAATTCCAAAAATAAGTGTAAAACTATACTGGTAGTAAGTTGGTGTTAGTGGTGTTTATACATGGTAGTGAAAAGAAGCGTTAAACCTCGAAAAAGGCGCTAAAAGTGTCGAAAAAAAAAAAAGAGACCAAAACACCAGAAAAAGTGTTGATTTTCAGTTTTGACCCAGAAGACAACACAAGTATTAAAGGATAGGTTCACAATTTTTCAAGTATGTCTTAAACCAATATTCAGGTATCCATATGAACATTAAAACAGAATGTGATTGCTGTAATTATTCCTGAAGACTACTGGCTAATAACAAGGCTGGCATGTTATTGTTTACCATTAAAGGCCTAACAAAAAAGGGAGAGTTTTTTCTGCCCTTAGAGCCACTGGAAAGCTTCTAATGTAAAACAACTGCAGGGAATGTTGGGCTTTGTTTAAATAGCTTAAAGGATCACCATTTTTATTTTTAATATTATAGTACAGGTATGCCAAGCATTTATTAGTGCCATTATCTGGAGACTGGCTTTTATTCAACAATGTATGGTATAGTATAAAAACATTTAACAAAATGGCCACCAACTAAACTTTCTCTGGACAGGTTATTAATATGACATCAACAAGATAACACAATTGCCTTTGTGGACATGCAATATATGCAACACACATTGAGTGTTTTGGGAACTTACGGTGTGTGACGCCAGCCAGGGTCTGGTAGAAGGTGGGCGTGTCACTGTCATCTGTGAGCGTGACACACACACCTCCAGACAGAAGCCATCTGGATAAAGTGAAGGCCTCCTTGTTCTGCAGGAGCCAGTTCCTGAAGCGCTCATAGTTCACCTTGTCACTCTGTCACAACACACAAACAAACAAAAAACAATTGGGCTGTTAGTCTGTCAAAAGCAGAAGATGTTCTGCGTCTGTCATAAGTCTGTATCCATCTGTTTTTGTGTTCCTGTCTAAATGCTAATTTGCCAGAAACAGGCCTTTTAATGATGATGGGCAAAGTGATTGGATAATAAGTCATTTAACTGATTAGAGTATACACACACACACACACACACACACACACACACACACACACACACACACCAGCCACTAAATTAGGTACACCAACTGCTCATGAACGCAAATATCTAATCAGCCAACCATGTGGCAGCAACTCAGTGCATTTGGGCATGTAGACACGGTCAAGACGATCTGCTGAATATCAAACTAAGCAGCAGAATGAGGAATAAAATGTGATTTAAGTGACTTTGAACGTGGCATGGTTGTTGGTGCCACACAGGCTGGTTTAAGTGTAGTGTGGAGAACATGGACTTCAATTCTGCATCTTTCCTGAGTATTCTGGTTTCTGAATTAAGACAAATTAGTTATGAGGTTGTATCAGCTGTCTCTAATTAATAATAATCCTGTGAGTAACTTGATTGCAGGTTTAAATAAAACTTGGCTGTTGTCTGGTTGAAGTTCTCTGTGTAACACAGTGTCTGTACTCTGCCAAATGAGGCAAAAGAAGCTTCTTGTAACACCACTGTACAACCAAGAGTGGACGGAGTGTTTTTGTAGGTCTAACAACTCCAACCGAGACATATTTCTTCTAGGTAGCTAATCGTGTCTTGTCAGTTTCAGGAGTCGCATTCTCCCAATCTAGGGCTGCAGCTATCGATTATTTTAGTAATCGAGTATTCTACCGATTATTCCATCGATTAATCGGATAAGAAATACTTAGTAAGTAAACTTAGTAAACAGCAATAGTAAATATATTTATTATTGCTGTTTACCAAAAAAAAAGCAACATTTTGTATTGCCAAATTCCAAGACCCTTAAAAATAAATAAAATAAAAGTTAATTTTTGGTGGCCAAAATGTTAATATTTTTCACCCCCTTCCCTTTCTTGCCTCTGGCTCTTTGCACTGGATATGCAAAAGAGCTGTTGTCTAACCAGAGGCTAAATGTGACGGTACAAAGCTTACAGCAGGGCTATTCAACTACACTGTTCTGGGGGACACATTTTCAGAAGCCTAATACACAGTGAGGAGAAAGAATAAAGAATGCAGACATCACCGGCATGATGACGTCATTCACGTGCATATTAAGTGGCCATGCTGGAAGCCGGTTTGTCTTCGGCAGCAGCTAAGTTTCCAAAGATTAGTAGCAAACATACATATTTTTATTATATATATATATATATATATATATATATATATATACATATATAATAAAAAGTTAGACTATAAACAGACAGCTTTCGTTTTAGCTTGCTGGTAAAACATCGCTTTTAGCGGAGTAGCATGCTGTAGGCTAGTTGTGTAAACAGCGCGGTGTACGAGAGCAGCAGCCGTTTATTACCTTGTGTCGGGTTCGCTCCGTGGAATGGATGAGTACACTGGATGTTTCTACTGAGATGATGTAGGAGCATGTTTTCAGCCTAAAATGATCCCAAACTTTCTGTCGTTTTTCTCACTTGTCTCTTCTCTTAGACCCTCGCTATTTACGTCTTCCTTCATTTGTAATCTGGGCCGTCAGTCTTGTGTCCACAGAAGCGTCAACTTGTGCGCTAGTAATAATCCTCCGTGCGGAAAACACAGTGAGCTGTACAACCTTAATTACATTGATTTAACGAAGCTTTGAGGCAAAGAATTTTGCTTCGAGGATTTTTTGTAATCGAATTATTTGAGGAATCGTTTCAGCCCTATCCCAATCAAACTCTATAAACCAGCCATTATCATATCAATCATTTAAGCTCATCAACTTTTGAGATGTAAATCAAGACCTGGATCAGGTAGCTTGTGAGAAATAAGGTGGGCCGAATTAGTAGGCTACAGCTGTTGTTACAATGTGTCAGATACATATTTAACCATAATATATGTATCGGATCACCAAAAAAAAAACTTGATCGGGACATCCCTACTATTAATGTTGTCTAACAGTGTGGATTATGCTTTATTGTGTTGAATTTACGAGGTTGTCTGGGGTGGACTGCGATTTGAAGGGCGCTTTTACACCAGTAGAATAACTCAATGTACTGCCAAACTTTGCATCATCTCTGTTGAGTTGGCTCCATGTGGTAAACGTGTCACAACAGCTGTAACAAGAGTGTGTGACCTTAATGATGAAAACAAACCCAATGATATTAGCCAAGGAGATAATGAGGCTATATGGAGTAGCTATCAGTCTTTAGCTCACGTGTTGTAGTTATTATTTTTTATTAAGTCCAAAGAGAGTTAATGAGACATTTGACCTGTATGGTTGTAAATGTTGCTATGCGTATCCATGTGGTGACAGACAGGCTGTGGTGTTTGCTTACATCACTGAAGCACTTCTTGAGGGAGGTCGGGATTTCTCCATCCAGGACCTGCAGAACTGCTTCTATATCTTCCCTGGCAGCATATCCACCCAGATCGCTGGCAAACAGGCTGAAGAGGTCTGTGAGCATGCACACACAAACACACACAAAGTGTCAGAAGAGAGTTTGGCCTTATCACAGAAAGGCAGGCCTCTTGCAAGTAGCAGCAGTAAGAACGATAGAAGCTACAATGTCAATAACGTCTTGATGGATTAGCCTGCCTGCAACACATCAACCACAGCTATCAGAACAGAATCAGACACAGAGGAGAGACAGAGAGAGAGCGAGAATGACAGCATCAACACAGACTTCCTGTTAACTCATCAAAAACAACTTACACTTGGCCTTCTCCTCATCGCGTCCTCTGGTCAGAAGCACCAGCCCCACGATCAGATTGTTGAAGTGCAGCCCTTTAGGCGAGCCTCCAAATGAGGTGTAGATCACCTAGAACACATAAAATACACAGGACAATGTATAGGAAAAAATGACAACTTCATAGGTAGGTAGGTAGGTAGGTAGGTAGGTAGGTAGGTAGATAGGTAGATAGGTAGATAGGTAGGTAGGTAGGTAGGTAGGTAGGTAGGTAGGTAGGTAGATAGGTAGATAGATAGATAGATAGATAGATAGATAGATAGATAGATAGATAGATAGATAGATAGATAGATAGATAGTCTTTACTGTCCACTGAAATTTGTTTTCAGTCTGTACAGTAATCACCTCATGTTCACACTGTCTTCAACATGATGAGCAATTTAGCAGAAGTCCATTCATGGAAATGTGTTTGAGGGACAAGCCTGTCGCATCAGAACAGATTTTACCATCAGATGTCACCATTGAGTCTGACTACAGCATTTTCTAATTTCCACATCAATGTAATTGTGATTCACAGAAAATAATGAGAAAAAAAATGTTTTGATACAACTTCATTAACACCTGGAAAATCTACTACAATCCATGAAAGCAGATTCCAATTATGAGAACCTTTGTGCAGAAGTTTATATAATGTGAAGCCCATTATGAAGTTATGTGCTGAGAATGAGAGGCTTTGTGTGAGGACATGTCCCATTTCCCAAACAAAATGTACACTTTGACAACAGAACAGTGGGCACACTGGCAGATGAGTTGTAACACAGGGTATCATATTGCAAGAAGGTTTTGCATGTGGGTATGTTTTGGTTCAAGTATAATCCCTTTCTGTGTTTATTTCTCTTCCCAAGCCACACACAAAGAAACATTTGCCCATACAATGGCTGAAATTAGGGATGGGGAATTTTGTTTTAAGGAAGACAGAGACAGAAAGAGAACAGAGAAAGCACACAAGAGAGTGGGTGAGCAAAAAAATACAAGAAGAAATAAATGCCAGAAAAAAAAGACATCATTGAATTGTTAATTTAGATAAAGAGGAGGCATTATCTAATTATTAGGAAACGTGAAGAGATATTAGATCTTGTTTTTTGGGGATCTATAATTGTAAAAGACCACTTCAATAAACTGCTGCTGAACTAGCTTTGAGATCCCTAGGACATCCTTTTTCCTTTATCTTCGCTTAAAGTCAGCCCTAAAATGTTATGGAGTACCATGAGGAAACAGTCTCGAGACCCACCCAATCATTAAATGGCTTGTTGATTTTCCTGCGAGAGGATTAGTGTCGAGGATTTATGCCAAACTGATGCAAATATCCGTAGTAATAGTAAAGAAATGGGAGAGAGAGCTGAGCCCGGAGGGGAACGTAATTAATTGGGAGACAGTTTGGGACAACATTTCCCACTGTTCCAAGAACCCAAATCACCAGCAGATCCACTTCAACATATGCCATAGGACATATTGGACTCCTCAGAAGAGATACGTCTCTAAAGCCATTCCTACTTCCTATTGCACGTTCTGCCAACCTGAACAAACTGGAACTTTCCTGCACATGGTCTGGGAGTGTGAACAGGTGCATGAGTTCTGGAATAAAACAACATCAATAATATCTGATGTGATAGGATATACAGTTCCTACTGACCCGACTGTTTTGTTACTTTATGATGACTCTAAATTACACCTGCTTGGGAGACAAAAGAAAGTTTGGTTAGCCGGCTCAACCGCGACCAAGAAAATGATAGCTCAGTGCTGGCTCCCCTATATCTAATCTTGCTGCGACTAATTTCCAAAAACATGTTGGACAACGATGCAGCAAATGCAGAAAAGAGACTGCAAGGCAGTTAGAAGAGCACAGGTCACTTGGTTTTGTTTATGGCCAATGGTTTGATATCCCTGTGTGAAGGCATTGTGAGGAGAACAAACCGATACGCTCCAGTCTGACAGAGATCATGAAATAGAGGAAGTTAATCAGATTCTCACAGCATTGGTGAAAAAAGAAGAAGAAATATGCTTCCTCTTAGGTGAAAGGGTCTGAGGAGGTCTGATTAAATTTTTTTCCCCAGAGCCATTGGTTAGAGCAAATGACCAGGAAGTTTTGTCCCAGCGGAAAGATAAATTCCATTCCACTGAAAGCGGGAGTGAACAAAAATCTTAACTACAGTGCCTCAGTCCTGGCCTTTTCGAAGAACTGCCAAGAAGTTTGAAACATCACATTACATGTCAAGAAAACCTTCCAGAGGAGACTGAAGAGAGGGTGAAAATGTTCAATAGATCTGCAGATGTAAGCAGGATCACAGTAGGGAAAAAGGATTTTGTCTCACATGGAGAGAACACAAACAAAAGAGAAGATCCTGAAATCTAAATTGGTTTCTCTGAATTTGCTTAAATGCATTTATTCACAAGAACTCCTAGGATGATGATGAGCCAAATTAAATCAATATGTTTTTGTGTCAAGTAACTGGGTTTCCAACATCATTCTCCAGAGTCCAGATTTTCTTGAGTGTATTTTTCATGCGTTTACTTTGCATAATGTAAACTATATGAAATTAGGTGGCACTGAGCTCCATTACCTAAAAGCACATCCTTTAAAAAAGGTAAAACACCACGCTGAGCAGTCTCCTGTTTGAAGCACAGATTACATATATATATATATATATATATATATATATATATATATATATATATATATATATATATATATATATATATATATATATATATATATTCACATACATACATGCATACATACATATACATATATATACACATATATATATATATATATATACACACATGCATACATACATGCATATATATATATATATCTGATACATCAAAAAGCATTATGTATGCTGTCTGTATGAAGTTGAGGATCACTGAATGTGTATATGATCATCATGAACACGAACAAATAATCAAAGGAGGAATGTGTTTTAATGGTTTTTAAACAAGTGTTACTGAGATTTCTGAAAATTAAAAGGAACATGTTTGTGTCTTGACTGACTGACTCGGCTCAGGCTTTCTTTGAACTGTCAGAATGTGCAGCAGCCGTGTTTCTGTTTGAAGAGACCTGCATTAACCTTAGATCTGGACTGCTATCACCCCAGTAACTGCTACCATGGGGAAGCAGAGATGCTGAGAGAAACGGACTGCATTTATATTTTTTGTCTTAACTTGCTCAAGGACATGAGAACAGAAAGAGCTGAGGATTGAATCATGAACCGCTCTACCTCCTGGGCCACGTTAAACACTGTGTTTAAAGGTCCTATGACATGGTGCTTTTTGGATGCTTTTATATAGGCCTTAGTGGTCCCCTAATACTGTATCTGAAGTCTCTTTCCCGAAATTCAGCCTTGGTGTAGAATTACAGCCACTAGAGCCAGTCCCACAATGAGCTTTCCTTAAGGCAGTTACACACCAACCAGACGGCCAACCGTCAGCAGAAAAGCCAGTCGGACTGATCAGTCTCCCAGAGTTTGTCCAAAAAGTGCCACAGAACACACCGAAGAGACGAGACGTAATACATCTCTACAACAACAGGCGGCGCTAATCTGTATTGTCGCCCAAAAACTGAAAACGGGCAGCTGATTGGACGAACGCGTCACGAATGAACATGTCAGGTCGGCCAAAATGAAGGCAGACGCCGCCTCGGACGGACGACGGCACGGAACACACCGAACAGACTCGAGTCACTGACCTAGCCAGACTGTCCAGTGGCCGATTATCGGGTTAGTGTGTCATCGCCTTTAGGATGTGCCATTTCTGTGTCTGGAGCTATTGAGGAGGAGAGAGGGGGCAAGAGTGTGGCCTTGACCAACTGCCATGCTTCACTTGTTTGCAAGCCATGATGTCTCTCTCTTTCTCATGGGAGGGCCAAATTCTCTGGGTAGGCAAAGCAGAGAAAGGGGAGGTAACCTTTCCCCTTATGACATCATAAAGGGAAGATTCCAGATCGGCCCATCTGAGCTTTCATTTTCTCAAAGGCAGAGCAGGATACCCAGGGGTCGGTTTACACCTATCACCATTTCTAGCCACTGGGAGACCATAGGTAGGCTGGGGGAACTCATATTAATGTTAAAAAACTCATAAAGTGAAATGTTCATGCCATTGGACCTTTAAGTTAAGCAGCAGATGGGGGAGTCATTTTGTGGAAAACTAACTCGGACATGGACTCACTTTCCATATCCCAAATCACACCGCTCAAACAACCTGTTTTCCTCCTTAATATTTTGGAATCTGCCATCTTTAATGGACAGAGGAAAAATACCAGCTCTCACCTGTGAAATTTAAGATTGAAAAGTAGGACAAAGTGAAGGCAAAAAGCTCAGCCAATTACAATCTATGGTGGAGGTATCTACTGTACGTAACTACCATTCTATGAATTGAGAATGGCGGCCAGAGATGTGCATGGATGTGGATGGAATTGTAGGTATTACATATTGTTTTATCCAATATGGTCTCAAGTAAGTCAGACACCTAACTAGTTGTATTTTAACAGTTTGATAAGCAACTAAAGAACTGCTTTAATTCATACCTAACCTTCATCACCTTCTTCATCATATATTGAGATTCTAAGTCAATATTTTAAAGTTTGTCATTACTTTCATATTTCTAGTCAATATTCTGAGCTACTAAGTCAATATTAAAGTTTCTCATTACTTTCAGATTCCTAGTCAATATTCTAAGTTACTAAGTCAATATATTGAGATACTTTGAGATAGTCAATATATTGAGATTGTAAGTCAATATTTTAAATGTTCTCATTGCTTTGAGATTCTTAGTCAATATTCTGAGTTACTAAGTCAATATATTGAGATACTGAGCCAATATTTTCAAGATATTAAGCCAATATATTGAGATTCTAAGTCAATATTTTGACCAGAGGTAGTGGTGACATGAACTAAGACTATATCTAAAATAATTCTGTAGACATAACAATGGATTTTGCCACTAAATGTTGGTGTTACCTTTGTTTGTTTTTTTATACGATTTCACTTTCTACCCGGCAGAGGCTGATTTACCAAGGGGTCCTTTAAAAGGTGTAGCTACTTTACAGTTGATATTACCTGATATTTAATCCGGGCAAGTCGCGTAGCTGAGGTTTAACAATAACTGACGGATAAACGAGCAGTGGAGTAGTAACGCTACGAGGCAGAGAGCCAGCCGCTAAATGAGTCAGATTAACTTCATGCTTCATCCACTCAAAGCACACTGCTATCACCACGAGTGACCGCTTTATTCGGCTCGTTTTCTGTGAACGATGAGGCGACAGGGTAACATTAAGGCGGAGTTAGCAAGCTACTGTTAGCTAACTAATACTGGCTGGCTCGCCGTGCTTTCATGCTACATCGCTTACAGAGAATGAGCTGAACAGCAGGCTGGGTCTAACGTTAGCGGCCCACTGACCTGCTGCAGCTCGGTCCGCTGCCGCGGATTGTGGGGGAAAAAAATTATTTGTTTCAAATCGGTAACATAGACGTAATGAGTGGCACATAACGTGAAGTAACATGGCATTTTATTTTGTTTGAGTTTTAACTTGTGCAGTGGGGCAAGTACATTTCTCTTCCACTTGCCCTACAAAAAATCCACTTGTCCCGGACAAGCCTTAATGTCGAGCCCTGAATATACATGTATTCAAAGTAGCATTCTCAGATATTTATTTTGATTAGTGCCTTGAAAATAACATAATTCTATATGTGATGCAAGTACAAATTTTGATCTATACAAGGACAGCTTACAAGGACCTAGATTCAATCCAAGGCATAGCGGGCTATTCCTACTGCCAATCTCCATATGGCCCATTGGTTTACACTTAAGACTGATCCCTTACTGCCTAATTTCTGGCCCCATCATGATCTAAAAACAGGAAATATGTAACATTAAGGAAGTAATAAAGCCTTTTCATGGTAACGTCAAGTCCTGTGGTATGCAGGGCTGGACGTTGTGCTGGGTAAGACTATCAGAAAAAAACTGCAGCTAAAAAATTTGTATTATTATCCAAGGATCCACCTACAGTACCTGTGCTCGACCCCTTCTCTGGATGTAAGGCATTTAGTTAGGGGAGAAGGACACAGCAGAGCGCCAGGCAAAATAATCTGTTGTGACTGAGTCACTATATCCTCTGCTATGAAAATATCTGTAATGCTATCCAGTCCAATATTGATCCCTATGTCTCACAACACGAAAACCACCTAACCGGCAATTTCCACTGGATGCGGAACGTCTCCGGAACGTCGACGGAGTCATTAGGTTTCCATTAAAGTCAATGTGTGTATTTCCACAGACTGCGGAACGTCTGCGTCCCGACTCCGTCCCAGTTCCGTCAGTCCGCAGCCCTCTGCAGCAGATACGCAGAGCTTCTATTTTTGACGGACGCCGGAGAGCTCCGCAGCAATTCAGCACACTGCAGATAGTGCGGGACAGGAAGTCGAGCACAGAAACAAAATAAATATCCGGTTAATTTTCAAAATAAAATACACCGTGCTCACGGCGGATCATATTTCCCTGAACTACACCTTGAAAACACAGCACAGAGCTGTTTCCCCTCTACTCCTCTGGATGGAAACTAACTGGTGGTGGTTTTGTGGTTATATTCTACCTGAATTCGCGAGAACTTGTGGGTCCTCGTGACTACAGCTGTCAGTTACGGCCGCAGCCGTTCCGCAACAAATCCGGACCCGGTGGGTATTGACGGACGGCGGAGCACGGAGCAGACACGCAGCGGAGCCGGTCCGCAGCTGTTACGCATCCAGTGGAAATCCCCGGTAAGTCTTCTCCAATTTGTCTAAAGTTAAGGGTTACTTTCTAGCACAATAACACTCTCTTTTTGGACTTGTTCTTCATCAGATATCGTCTCTCACCTCCTTTCTAAAGTATGTGCTATCTTTATCTCAGGGGACACTGGATGCTTGACTAGGACTGACGTAACCTAACTTATTGTTAGTGGCAACCTGGACAGCAGTCAACATTTCACTGTAACTATCACTTTAGAGTAACCATCATGGTTAATGGTACATGTTGTGACATTACTGTGGTTTACCTCTGCAACTTTATGTGGAACTCCATCTCCCAGCACTTCCCTGTAGAAGCACTGTTGGGTCATGTAATAGGTGAGGCCGCTGGTTCTCTTGAAGGCATCTTTCAGCCGCTTCAATTCCACATCAGTGACTAGAGAGAGAAAGACAGGAAAAGAAAAGTGATTATAAGCAAACGTGGTATGCTTTGTTTACTCATTTTTTAAAGAATCTGCAACTCTCTGCTAACAGGACTGACAGGTAGTACAGCGAAAAACAAAAACAGTGTATGTAATAATTCATCCTAATGTAACTTTAGCCAAGTTTCCCTATTTTCTATAAATATAGATTAGAGTTATCCTGAGTAACTAGGACATTGTTTTTGGAAAAACAAGATGTCATTGACCAGATTCCTTTTCATACCAGATTCCTTTCCGTTGCATTCCACTAGGAATTGTCAGCAGCAGAAATCTCAAAGTTCCCAGAAAAGATAATCATAACTATATGCAACATTGCATTTGTTTAGGAAAAGGAGAAGAATGTTTTGGTTTTTGTGTTTCGGGTGAAACAACACAAAAATAGTCTGGACAGGATGCTGCCTTTAATAGACAAGCTGCTTAAAAATAAAGGGTATTTGTGGAACAATGATACAACTGTTGTGGCAGTCTTGCACACAATTCACAGCTTACGTTTTTACGTGCCTACTTACACACACACTTCAAATCACACACACAAACACACACAGCTGAGCTGATCAGGGGTTTACCACAAACCACGTACTTGTACTGTAAAATTTCAAAGTCATCAACACCGAGACACTACTGTGGTGACATCTGACTTTAAGTGAGACAGAGTTAGCAGCTTTCATATATGTCCACTACGCATGAGCAACAAGTCACAGGAATTAAATGTATTACCCACACAGCTGATGTGTTAACAATCAAAATATTAGTTGGTCTTAATATGTCAGCCCATAACAGTTGGACAGGGAGCCATCAACAGCAAACAATATTTCAGTCAGTTAGAGACCAATATTGGCACCCAGCAGCTATCCGTTAGACAACGATTTATTTCTGGGGCTCCAGTGTAGCCAGTGGATAGCAGGCCAAGACTTCCTCTTCAATGCAACACTCACTGTTTACCGTATGGGTAAATTTAGGCATTTTAGGTCCAGACGTCATTTTGGCTAATCTTTATAGACAGAAAAGCTAATTAAAAAGCTAATAAAAATCTAAATCGTCATACGATTGTGAAAAATTTATGTCCACCAGCCAGACCGATATATCGGCCAGCATTAGGCATTTTCCAAACTATCGGTATCGGCATTTATAATGGCCGATAAATGAATATTTAAAAAAATAAAAACGGACGAAAACCCCTTCAACCATGTTATGAGTGTTGGCAACACGTGTTTAACCCTTTAAGTTTCATAGCTTACATTTATATTTTTATACATATTATTTATCAGAACTTTAATATATTTTGATGTTCCTCTGTTCTTTTGTGACAATAAACTGTTTATTTTTAAACTGCATTAGTTTATTTTTAAAATTGCATTATCATATTATTTTAGTGAGGACTCATAAATAACTACAAATAACTAATGTTAGGGAAATCTGTTTATGTGTTGTTATGCGTTTCTGGATTTAAAAATATATATATATTGGCCGATATATCGGAATATTGGATTTTTAAATAACCAAATATTTGTACTTGTAAATATTTGGACTTTTGTTTGTACAGAGATGTAACCATCAGCAGCACTTCAAACAATACACATCCAATTGTCCTCGGCTGCCCTCTGGTAAAGGCTTCTACTTCCGGTCAAATCCACTGTATGCAACAGTGAGTTGTGATACTAGGAGTTCCAGCAGCAACAATTACCTTGCTTGCTCTGCTGCTACAATGAAACACAGCAGCTATAGTGTCCCTACATCGAGATCAAACACCGATGGAGTTTTCCAGATAGAGCTGCACACTATGCAATTTGCTGTTAGTTGAACTGGACCGTCGCCACTCTGGGCCAGTAGAGATGTGGAGAGACACTAGTGCTGAAGCCACTATAACTTCATAAATCGAAAGGCCCACTGACCTTACATTAATAAAACTTTGATAATTGAGTAATAATTAAACTCATTAATTCATTAATTAATTCATTAATTCATACATAACAAAGTTTGGCTGGTTTTTATTATAGTTCGATACTCAGTCCTAATTAAAATGGATTTAAAACCCTGGTAAAAAAAATTAAGAAGTGTTTAAATGTGCAACATGGCATCATGAAAAACATGGTAAACATACACGCCACTTTCCTAAAGCCAAATGTGTTATCTGTACGCATTTTGAGCTATCCACGTGTACGTCTACACCGTATACAGCAGATGTAAACATACACGTGTTATCGCGACAATGTGCCGTACTATCGCGAGAACAACGCCACACGTGTGTAAAGTGCTTTAGTAACACAAAAAAACAACAAAAACATGACGGTGACCAACGTCACACGCTTAGGAAAACAAACGGTTGGGTTTAGGAAAGAAACATTGGGGAAGGCTTAAAAAGAAAATAAAAAATGGTTGAAAAATGCCACACGAGGGACGCAATCCTGGCTATCCTGGGTGAAAGTCCTGCGTTTTACCCATCCGCCACCCCAACCAAACTTCGCAGACTTCTGTCCTTTCAAACTACTCGCTACGGTGAAAATTCACACGTAATGTAGGTCAATGGCGGCCGAACGGCATTGATAAACACGCTAAAAAGCGATTATGCGTCTTGAGAACTGGCGTGTCATACATACGCCACTATATGAGTCATACAATGGTTATGAAAAAGAATGGATGCATTTCTCTAAAAAAACAAAAACAAATCTTGTTTAGTCAACACATAGTCACGCATTGCCAGACCTTCCTCCACAGTGCTGCGAAGGAAGGTCTGGCTAGTCCACACAGCATTCCGGGATGGGAGAAAAACAAGCTTTGGTTTATTGGCATTTCTTTAAACCAATCACAATCGTCATGGGCTAAGCGCCGGCCGGAGCAATGGTGCCTCTGCAAAATAGCCTCTGGAAGGAACTTGTTTTGGTGGAACGTGTACGTTCAAAGGTTGTTTTAGTTGTGCAACAGAAAACTCAGACTGGACAGATAGTCTAGCTAGCTGTCTGGATTTACCCTGCAGAGATCTGAGGAGCAGTTAACCATAGTCCTCAGAAATCCACCAGAGTTTAGAACGCCTTCCCAAAGAAAGCGGAACGTGACAGACATCCGGCCAAAAATAAGTAACATCTGGCGGAATTTCCAGCAGCACGTAAACAATCCCGGAAATGAAACGTCGTCAATATAGACTAGTCAGCACATACACATTTGGTTTCCACTGAAACTCCATCCAAACTCCACTCATATATCACATATTTTAATAGTATTAGTGAAGTGAATTAAACACTATGGTTTGGTTTCCATTTATTCAGCCAAATAATCTCCACGTGTGATGTCTCACACTAAACTCACTATACCTTTGTCTGATTTTAATCCTTTTGATTGGGCCTGTGGGAAAGTTCCAGACTTGGCACAGCATGTGGAAGTATCATAACAATTAATTAATTGTTAGTTTATGACCAGAAAACCTATTGACAGTAATACTGACAGTTGATTATTCATTCAAGTCATCTATCAATAAAGAAATGCTACATTTTCTATTGAATATCAGTGTAAAAAAAAAAGGCTATTTGAAGATGAACAATAGGACTCTGGGAAATTGTGATGGGCATTATACAGACAAAACCATCATCAAAAAATCATCAATACTGAAAACAATCATCTTTTTCAACCCTTATAGTTTGTCATCAGCATGACGACTTTAAATTTATGAGATTCAACTGCTGGCCCTCATTTCTTCTGCCTGACTCTTGTTTTGCATAAGTCAAGTTAGACAGCAACATATGAAGGCACTGTTCCTGAAAATCCAAATGGTACATAAAAAAAAAAAAGCCAAGTTTGTGAATTAGTGAGAAGGGTTCTGTTATACTACAGAGCAAACTTGATGACAAAATAGCACTACCAGATAATAGCAAAATTGTTACAATTAAATGGAGAAATGGGGAAAGAAAACAAAGCAGTCCACATTATAGAGAACACTGTGTATTGTCGATGCTGTGATGCAATGGGCGTATTGTTGGACACTGGGCTGCATTAACTGCAATCCTTACAATTCAATGCAGAGCAAACAATGGGTCTGATCTCCGCAACCGCCCCAACACACTTTCAGACAAAGCCTGGGACCATAACATACAATAGGTATTGCCAGAGATATATATATATATATATATATATATATATATATATATATATATATATATATATATATATATATATATATATATATATATATATATACACACACACACACACACACACACACACACACACAGCAGGTTTTCAGTGTTAGACCACCTTACTAAATTATCATGGTAGCAAAGCAGCAGCCAGCAAAGCCTCCTGCTGTGACTTAATGTTTGCTGTCCTATGAAAAAAAGCTGGGTCTGCTAGCCTGCTGCTTTCACCAAGACTGGAGACAGCATGCAAATACTGAACTCACATGAGCCACTGTGACCTTTCAGTCATGGTGAACTGTCAACAGAAACGCCGCAGGCAGAAAGATACAGGGAGTGCTGTTCTTAAAAAGCTCATTAAAACCTGCAGGCATGACACCAAACATTCAGCATGAGGCTGCCGTTTAATGGAATTGGAAAGAGAAAAACAACATAAAACACGGCAGTATCTTATTTTTTACTTTAGAGCTAATTATGAATTCATTCTACAAATCCTCATAATAATGATACTATAATCCCCTCTGCTTAGGCTTTGTTTGTTGCTCTAGGCTGTAAAGTCCAGTGACAGTAATTTCTGGGGTGGAGCTGTAACAATTCCAAATTTTGCTGTACAATTTATTGTCTCAGAAATAATTGCGTTTAACAATATAATTGTATAACCGTCTTTTTGTTATATCACTGTTATGTGACCCATATAATGTAACATAATATCCATATCTTATATCTTATTACCTTATTACCTTATACATTTACAATTTGGCATATCTAAACAAAATCAACAATTACCATAAACAGTCATACCCATAGATCTATATCTATGGTCATACCTCTTAGGACCTTAGCTAATGTTAGCAATTTATTGTGATTAACAAAGAAACGGCGATTATGTAAAAAAAAAAATCTGGAGGACATTAATCATCAAACAGCAATAATTAGCCTAGATGCAGTGAAGTCTTTTAAAGAAAGTTACAATTTTGAAATTCTCAAAGTTTCAAAATCAAATTATTCAAATTGTTGTCATTATTTTACAGGATTATGGCTGAATTCCATTTAGTTGCTTCAGATTCATGGTCCTGGTATTATGCATGCTGGCTCACTGTAACGGCTTAACAGAACAGAGCCAATGTTCATGTTATTAGTAGTCTATATTGACAACGTTTCATTTTCCGCGATTGTTCAGGAGCCACCTTTAATTTTGCCGGATGCCCGTCACCTTCTAAACTCCGGTGGATTTCTGAGGACTATGGTTAACTGCTCCTCAGATCTCTGCAGGGTAAATCCAGACAGCTAGCTAGACTATCTGTTGAATCTGAGGTTTCTGTTGCACGACTAAAACAATCTTTGAATGTACACATGTTCCACCAAAACAAGCTTCTTCCAGAGGCTATTTTGCAGAGGCACCGTTAGCGCCGCCCAAGATGATTGTGATTGGTTTAAAAAAAATAAAAAAAAAAACGCCTATGAACCAGAGCACATTTTTCTATCCCAGAATGCTGTGTGGTCTAGCCAGACCCTCCTCTGCAGCGCTGTGGAGGAAGGTCTGGCAATGCGATACTATGTTATTAGTAACAACTGTGCTTCTCCAACATATTGTCAAATTGCCAATATTGCCATGTATGATCTGCTGCTACATTATGAAACACCCAGACGTCCCAGGTCGTCCGGGACAGGTCTGCTTTCTGTCCTCAGAGTCAGAACAAAACATGGAGACGCAGCATTCAGGTTTTATGCACCACATATCTGGAACAAACTTCCAGAAAACTGCAGGTCCGCTGCAACTCTCAGTTCCTTTAAGGGCGTTTTCACACATCAAAGTCCGAACCAATGTCCGGACCAAGGTTCATGTTTTTGTTACATTGTATACATTTGATCCGGTAAGTTTTGGTTTCACACTGCAGTTATGCAAGCGCACTAAAGATCTATATGTGACAAAACTACGTCCTGCCGTCATCACATACGTGAGCTGCGTCTCCAGATACTTATAATTGATTGGTTTGTTGACGGGCTTCCCTGTCCTCTCGTCTCCTCTCTCTGGGTCGGAGTTTTTTCAACTGACTGCTGCTCCCCCCTACTGCCGCGGCTCTTTTTGTTTTGTTGTGATGTTGAGAAGCAAGACACGGGAACTTTCTTTCTGGAGAATTTATTCAGAGACAAACGGAAACCTACACTGTAGTATTTACTACCACTTAACAAATAAACTGCTGATGTATTCTCTGCTCTGATAGCCGACAGCTGTCTGCTCCGAGCGCATTCACCGTCACTCTCTCTCTCTCACTAAGCACCGAGCTATTCCTTAAAGCTTCCCCGGTCTTGTAACACAAGGAGAGCCTGCCAGAGCTTCTTATTTGGTCCAAAAGTCCGAACCATCCAAAAAATGCTTTCACACTATAAATGAACCGGACCATGGTTCAGTTTGGTCCGGACCGAGACCACCTCTTTTTATCGGACCAAAATTTGGTCTTTTGATCCCGACCGTGGTCCGGGGGAGGTTTCATACCTGTAATTTTGGTTGTTCATTTCTTACACTGTACTGTAGGGCTGAACGATAAATCGTTTTCAAATCAAAATCGAGATTTGAAAGAATGCAATTAGCTAATCGTGAAGACCGCGATTAATTGAATGTGCAATATTTAAATGTTTGGTTTAACATTTGGATTAACAGTTTTTATTCCTGTTTTTATTATTATATTTACTGTTTTATCATAAGATAAATGCTGGAATAATGTTACATATCACTGATTGTTTCCAGAAATGTCCTATTTCAGTGGATCATTCATTTATTTTTAATTACTTTATTTAACATGGTTAAAAGGTGCAATATGTAGATGCTGCTATTGAACTGCGGCAGATCAGAAATTTCAGGTTACAAGAAAGTACTGATATTTTTTTTATTGGAATTGTTTTTACTATTATAACTTCAGCTTTTGTGATAAATATCCTGTTTGACTGTTTAATGTTATTGCTGGCAAGTCAAATCAATGTTGTCATCCTTGCATAACAATATAGAGCAGTTTTGATGGTGTCTCATATTGTAATGCCCCATGACATGTTTTATCTGTTACCAAGGTTATAATCGTTGACGAAAACAAACAAAATAACGAAACTAGGTGGGAAAAAACTTTGTCGTTAACTGAAATAAAAATAAAAACGATGCATTACAAAAAAACAATAACTAAACTAAAACTGTAATGTCTGTTTGCAAAACTAACTAAAATAAAATAATCAAGTAAATGTCCTTAGTTTTCGTCTTTGTCAATGTCTTTCACAGAGCAAATAAAGTTATATCTTTCAGAGTTATCATTTCCGACCATAGACCTGTTTTATTCAGTCTATGCCGTAGACATATAGTTTCCGACTGTGAACCCAGAAATTCCGACATTCCACGACAAATTGAACACAACATGTCCGTGCCTCTCGCCCATGCCCTCGCCTGGCATCGTGGCGGTACCGAAAGTCAGAAGAAAGCGGCAGAGTCCTATTTGATATGATGGTGTCAGATAAAAGCAAGTGCCTCGCGATGTATGCGGTGAATGTGGACAATTTATTAAAGGGAAAAATTCCACGAATTTGAAAGTACATTTGAGAAGCGCGCACAGGGAGGCTAACCTAGCTTACCTTAACAAGCAGTGACAGGGCAAGGACAACGCAAAGCCCCCTTTCCCCGAAACAGAAACTAACCCCGATACAGAGCATGGATGTATGCATATAGTATATATATATATATATATAAGTGTAACGCTTATCAGTTCAATTTTCTAAGCACAAACGGACATTTGGAAAAACAGAAAAATTGGTTACAATATCAAATTTTTCATTTTTTTTTCGTCTTGACAAATTAAAAAATTTGATCTTTAAACTGTTTTTCCAATTTTCTGTTTTTATTCAGAGGATCAGAATTTAGAAAATTACAAAACTGCGTCTGGGCTCCAATTATTCAATACTGCAATGAAATTCTCTCCCTCGTTCTGCCTAGCTACGCCCCGCCCCCCACTCGAAACCATCAGTTGCAAGCACCTCTGACCCCAAAGTTGATCAGTTTTGTTTGTTTTTTGGTCCATATGCAGTTAATGACCTGCATATTTCGCAAAGTAGAGGAAGAGAATACTATTGCAGTATTGAATAATTGGAGCTCAGACGCAATTTTGTAATTTTACTCAATTTCTGATCCTCTGAATAAAAACAGAAAATTGGAAAAACAGGTTAAAGATCCAATTTTTTAATTTGTCAAGGTGGAAAAAAATTGGATATTTGAACCCATTTTTCTGTTTTTCCAAATGTCCGTTTGTGCTTAGAAAATTGAACTGATAAGCGTTACACTGACCCCAGGGCCATGCAGCATGACGCAGACAACCGCAGGACAGAGAACACTACAGGCGGGCTTTCACCGGCGACCCGATAGCTGCTGGTTAGTAAATACGCATGAACACTAAAAGCGTGAGGAAGGGTGGGTTAATATGTGGATTGATACTGGGATGTCTACACAACTGTGTGAGTCGATTGAGTTCAAAAAGTTCAAAACACCTGTCTTCTTTAGTCTGTTGGCTATTTAGGTTTTTTCCTGGCACAGTGACTTACACATTTTGCACTTACTGCGGCGTCTTGTGTAGACCGTTTACATATTTGTGCTCATCATGATATGTACATTTTATGCACTGGTGTTATTGTTGAATACATTGTATGACGTTTTTTGTTGAGTTATTATTACACAATAATTTTTTCTGACCTTCTTGAATCTTGCCCCTGACAAATAACCCATATCACAAAAAAAACTAAAACTAATAAAAACTAAACTCAAACTAAGCATTTTCAAAAAATACAACTAGCAAACCCGCTTTAAACTGAATTTTAAAACAAAAAGTCAAAAATGAAATAAACATTAATGAGAAATGCAAAACTATAATAACCTTGTCTGTTACACAGTGAATATTGAACTTTAGCTAAACTTAAAATAAAAAATAAAAAAAAAATTGCAAATCGAATCATATCTGGCTGAAAAATCGCAATTAAATTTCCCCCCCAAAATCGTTCAGCCCTACTGCATTGTAACTATTATTCTTGAATTCGATACCTGTCTTATTATATTTTAGCTGTTTTTATATTCTCTTTAATTAATGTTTTTAAACTGCTCTTTAATAATTTATGTAAAGCACTTTGAATTGCCTTGCTGCTGAAATGTGCTTTATAATTAAAGCTGCGTTGCCTTTTCCTACTATGACAAGTCAAAGCTACCATGGGTGCTATTATGGGAGCAACAACGAGGGTGGAAATAGCTACGTACAACCAATATGATAAGGCACCTGAAAAAAAAACTGAATATAGCAAGTTCACATAGGTAATGGTAGATAAGATAGCACTGAATTTATTGCTTTGTGAAACCAGCGTATTCCTGTTGAAGGAAATTGTTGGTTAAAGTGCTAAGTCAGCAAGCTAACCCAGTAGCACAAAAAGGCCAGCAATGGCAGAGAGAGTCAGCGGGGAAAATTGGTTGGGCTGACGGTGGCCAGTCTGAAGATTTTAACATATCACCCAAATCATGCAAAATGTAACAAATAACAAAAGCTTCCTGCCCATGTTTCCATTGCAAACACCCAACTGGAATCATTTGTGGCAGTATTAGGCAAATCTACATCCACAAACCAGGGAGCACAAGGTAAGAATGCAAAGCAGCGGTCTATCACCTAGTCTGATAAGGCCTGCTGACGTCGACCATAAATGTAAGGCTATGCAGTTCTCAGGTGACTGTTAGGCTGTGTGTCAGAGTAATTAGAGTCATGGCCATGGTTGTTTGCATTACTAAGCTATGTGGTGAGAGTATTAACTTTCCCCTAAATGTACAGGGACATCTTTTTTTGAATGCCAAAAATAACGCCAAATATCCATTCCAGGGTTTCCCCTATGTTTTTACCTTTTAAAACAGATTGGTGATGCTGTTTGCCCTCCTTTGTTCTCTGTGAAGTTTGCTGGAAGTGATGTAATGAAGTCCTTATGCGTTTTATGTGGAGTGAGCATAAAAAATAACCTTTAAAGTGCTACATTGCTTGTCAGCAACCAGTTATACAGTAACTTGAAAAAAAAAAAAAAAAAAAAAAAAAAAAAAAAAAAAAAAAAAAAAAAAAAAAAAAAAAAAAAAAAAGGGAAAAAAAAAAAAAAAAAAAAAAAAAAAAAAAAAAAAAAAAAAAAAAAAAAAAAAAAAAAAAAAAAAAAAAAAAAAAAAAAAACACCACAAACAAACACCAAACCACTTCTTACCGAACAACAACAACCCCTAACAACAAACACCCTCCAAACAATAGGATGGGTTTTTTTTTTGTTTTCCTTTTTTTGGGGGTTTTTTTTTGGTGTATGTGTTCAGGAGGGGGGGGTAACACAAGGGGGGCAAAACCAAACCAAAACAACAAAAACCACACAAAAATCACAAAAAACAAAAAAAAAAACAACAACCACACACACAAACACAACAACCACACAAAAAAAAAAAAAAAAAACAACACCAGCTTTTTTTTTTTGAGAGTTTACCACCCCCCTTTTTTTTTTTTTTTTTTCCACTTTTTTTTTTCTCTTTTCAGGCCCCCTTTTTTTTTTTTTTTTTTTTTTTTTTTTTTCTTTTTTTTTTTTTTTTTTTACATTCTTGCCTTGCGCCCGCCCACAGGGACAAAAGACAAAAAAAAAAACAAACAACACACAAAAAACCTCCTTACATTCAAAAAAAATTTTTTTAAAAAAAAATATTTATTATATATAAATTTTTATTTATTATATATATAAATAAAAAGAAAAAAAAAAAAAAAAAAAAAAAAAAAAAAAAAAAACACAAAAGGGAAAAAAAAAAAAAAAATAAACTATTTTAAAACAATAAAACCAAAAAAAACAAAAAAAAAAAAAAAAAAAAAAAATATTTTAAATAAAAAAAAAATAAATAATTATTATTTTTTTTTTTTTTTTTTTATTTTTTTTATTTTTTTTTTTTTTTTTTTTTTTAAAACCAATTTATAAAAAAAAAAAAAAAAAAAAAAAAAAAACCACAACCCAACCCCAAAGCCCACCAGCTTTTTTTTTTTTCTTTTTCCACGAGATTTTTTTGGGGGTGGGGGGGGGGGCCCCCTTTTTCGCCGGTGGTTTTTTTTTTTTTTTTTTTTTTTTTTTTTTTTTTTTTTTTTTTTTTTTTTTTTTTTTTTTTTTTTTTTTTTTTTTTTTTTTTTTTTTTTAAGAGATTTTGTTGATTTTATTATGTATGAAATGTGCTGTATCAATAAAGTTGACTTGACCTCTAACTCCCCTTAGCCTTGCAAGTCACTCAGCTGATTCAATATTTGGACATCAGATGACTTTTCTCTTTAAGCAAGGTCTATTGCCTTTGATTGTTATCAAACATGCTAATTTTGCATATCAATCAATGATCAACTGGGGCAGTTTCTTTCTTTCCCATACAAGTAAATGTTCAGTCATCCTCTTATTTACCATTTAAAAAGGAAGCAGACTTTTACCTCTGAAAACCTAGAAGCTCAATCCCCACTCTGGGATAGTAGTGTTGTATGCACCTCCTGTTTTGGCTCATTACAACATAAATCTGTCAAACCTCCGCTCTAACTGACAATTTTACTCTTCTTAATTGTGGAAGAGACCTGTAGGTGATGAAATTCGTTGTATGCCTATACAGGTTGACACAATTCATAAATGTATTCAGTCAGTGCAGCAGTGTGGTGACCTCAGCATACCTCATGTTTCTTCGATGCACGAGCTTTTGCGACACTGATCCAAGTTTGTTTTATTCAAGAATATGCCCAACGGGACAAGCAGATGAAAATACTGTATTTGAACAGAGAGTGCATATTCAGCCCTGCAAAATTAGTCTTGAAAGAAGACTGAATGACCCCAAGTTTACTACAGGAACACATCAAAGCCTAACCTTTTTCGACAGGATGGTCCCTGACCATTGCTGGTGTCCTACTAGAGTGAACTTCCATGAAAACTGACCACATAATTGCGGCAGTCGAGCCTGCTTTGGGAATTAGGAATGCTGCCATGTGACTGGTCAGATAAGGCTGGATAATTCCACCGCCTGTGTGTGCATGTGATCATCAGAGTGGGAATGACAATCACCTTGAGGAATGTCCAAACCACCACACAAGGAGCTGATATTGAAAAGATGCCATTTAGGCAATAGAAGCATCAATAGGTCAAAGTATGTTCAAACGTGGGCTTTTTTGTATGAAAATAATAGTGAAGAATCCTGGCTGAAAATAAGTTACAGACTTTCATCATTTAGATAAATATGAATGCAAAGGACAGGTCTGTCTATCTTCCCTGTAGAACCCTGGTTTAGATGTGACAATGTACTGGATGGATGTGTAACAGCCTCTAATAGAGTGGAATCAAGACAGACAAAGTTCAACTATTGGTAACCCAGGGAGTAGTCTAGATCCTTGACGTTCCACTTCTGGGAGTGCTGCGTTGCCGCCGGAAAATCTAGCTAGCTAGACTGTCTCTCCAATCGGAGTTTTCTGTTGCAAGACTAAACCAACTTTTAAAACGTACACATGTTCAACCAAAACAGTTCCTTCCGAGCCTATTTTCCAGCGGCACCGCTGCTTTTCTCCGGTGCTTAGCAGCGCCCAAGACGATTGTGATTGGTTTAAAAAAATGTCAATAAACCAGAGCACGTTTTCCTCCCATCCCCGAATACTATGTGGAGTAGCCAAACTCTCCTCCAGCGCGCTTTGGAGGCAAAGCGAGACTACCCAGGGAGTAAAGTGCAACAAGAAGTCCATCAGACATAACATCTCCTATATACTTCCTGACATCTTACATAAGCGCACCAACACTCAGACTATGCATCAATTTACAACACAGCTGTACCCAGCTTTGTGCTTTGCTTGTTTTATCTAAATTTACTCATGCATATCACCTGGCTGATTTGGCAGCAAAAAGCTTTTAGAAAAGGCACCTATGATTCCATGGGCAGTGAAATACATTAACTGACTTTGCAGTACAGGTCTGAAACAATGTCAACAGGCTAAATAAAAAAAAACTACCTGCACCTTTGTGTGTATACAGTTTGGCATATGCATTCTGACAGACATTCTGACTGTACTAGCATATTTATAGCGATCAAGATTAACGTAAAAATTGGCCCAAGTTCTCCTTTAATAGGAGTAGACAGGAAAAGGTTACAGAACGCTGTTGTGAATGTGTGGGCCTGGACTGTTGTTAAATTCCGAGCCTGAATTATTATCCCAGTCTGGCCCTGTGTGTGTACTGTTTAGAAGAAGCAACCTGACCAGACCACGGACCCCAATTTGATAAGATTTCATCCAAAGGTCCCCCATCTGATAGGACATTTGCTTTCAGATGTTTTATTACAGAAAGTGTATGAAACCCATGACCAAATCACCATGGGGAATAATTTAGACAATAATGTATGACTACATTCTGTCATTGTTTTACTTATTGATGGAATTATTGTGAAAATAAATTATTCCCCATGGTGCTGGGTAGAGCTAGGTACCGAACTTTGATAATTTTAGGCACAGACCAAATTGCCTCCATAGTATCAAGTATCGAAAAATGTCTTGTCATTCAATACCAAAGGAATAAATGTCATCAGCATCAATGAGCCAATAAGCATGCAGCATGCTTGTGCCAAGATCTAATAATGCTTGTGAAGGCTCTCAAAGGGAAGGGACATACAGGGAAACGCTCTACTTTATGCACAGAGATGTGGCTCCTGTATTTTGAAAGGCTTGACTTGTGCATCACATAGGTGTAAAGGAGCTGAAAAAAAACATGTGTAGTAATGTGTAATGTTGTCTTTTTTTCTTTGTTAAAACGGATTTTTATAAAATTGGTATTGAAAAAAATATCGTTCAGGAATCGGTATCAAATTCGCGGTATCAGTACCTAGCTAACTAACACATTTTGAAGGATACCCAGCACTAGTGCTGGCGTCCCCTGGAATACCCTCAAGGGCCCCTGGGGGTCTCCGGACCCCACTTTGGCAACCACTGCCCAAGCACAAACACTGACGATAACGTTGCCCATATCATATGGCTATTCTCGAAATCCGTCAGCCGAAGGCTAAAACCAACAGTCTGGAGACATTTTCTTCTGGGAACTTAGCTGTTGCCACATAGCTAGCTAACTGACATCAACTGTCTAACTAGCTAGTAACGTTAGACAAGTAACGCGAAGCTAGTAGCAGCAGACTTACTTAACGTTAGCTAGCTAAGGTGATGAGCTAGGCTAATCGTTACACTGTAGTGTCTGCCACAAAGTTAGCACATATTCAAGTCTGTCTGCACAACGGTTTTGCCACATACGGTCAAGCCAGCCCATCCCTCTTCATTAGCCAACACTAGCCCCACAACCAACGCTTTCGTAGCTATGGACAGAACGTCACGCCAAGCACAGTCCAAATATCTGTCACTTTTACATGACCTTGCTTATAAGCGAAGGCACACGCCTCATAAAATACCAGTCAGCTATATTTCCATATTGCTAGGAAGAATAACCCAATTCGGGATGGACGAAATTCATACAACGACGTCTTAATTACTAGGAAACGCTTCCTATTGCATCCAAACATAGTGCATTTTGGAGAAAGACGACTGCAGAAAATACAGGCTTAGCTATTGTTAAACTTAACACGTAATTAAATTCCGTGAGGCTTTCCGGACATTGTTTTATGCCGAATTGACTAATGGATCTTAGCGGTTCCATAGATGATGTATGTTATTTTTGACAGGTGTTAACCTTATCAAATAACCGAAGCCACTTAAATCGCTAGATTTTAATGGGTGGCCGGGACGCCCTCCTATGTAAAGGGCTAGCCTAAAACCTGACAGTTAGCTAAGCTAGCGCAACTGATGTGGATTTAGCCCGTTGCTTTTCTGCTTACCTCTCTTGACGGCCTCGTCATACGACAGGAATCCTATCCTCGACTCTTTGGCCCCCATGCTCCCCTCATTTCATTGCGATGTGGGAAAATAAACGTTGTGCACTGAGTTGATCAAAATTGTTTGTCGCCTTATCCGTTTATTGTGAAATGGGTTCCTGGTGGTGTGTGTATGTGGTGAACGGGTGAATGTTTTCAGCGACGCCTCCATTCTGTCACATGATCTGACTCTACAGGTCAGTTGATCAGCTCCTTCGAACGCTTGTAAACACAACCACCATGGCAGACAGAAACGTTTTATTTTTACCTCAATAACTTCACTAAGTGTTTCCTTTATCTTGCAAATTACAAAAACACAATTTTGACTAATTATGCGCAGTCATACCAAGCTGTCAATACGTGTGCCTGTCTGGGGATTGTAGGTTGTAAAGAAGTGCGAGTAGCACCACCTTGTGGCTACCATGGATATAACCATAGACAGTATGAGTAATGAGTATAACCCGGTTGACAGGAAGTGATTATGGGAAATTAATGTAGTTATATGGTTATATATTATGTACAATTTATGACATATCAATATTTTATTAATACAAATTTAAAAAGAAATCTAATTATTGTCTGCAATATAAATGCACTATATGACATTTTTATAATGGCAGAAATTATTTGTTCTCTTGGATAATAATCACAATTCTACCAAAATTTCTTTTTGTTCATTAGACAGACCCTTCTATTTTTTTGTTCATTAGACAGACCCTTCTATTTTCTTCCACCAAAATACGATGACATTAACGGCCAAAAATAAATCACCAAATGTTAATATATTTGTTGGAAGTTGGACAGGGTGATAGATTTGGGAAGGGAGTGGAACATTAAAGGACTGTTAGAGACAGTTAGAGAGGATAAACAAATACAGGTTAAAAGGGTTTTGTTTAATTATTTAAATGATTATTATTATTATTATTTGATTTTTTGGGGGTTGATGGTTATTTAAAGTCATGATATAACACACTCCGGTACTGTAGGTGACGGAATGCACCTTAACTTTGGTTTGTAGCCCGCCAATAAACTAAAGAAGAAGAAGAAACCAGGCTCGTTCTTTTAATACATCCACGCGTGGACAAATACACATGGATGTAGAGACCTATTACAGGGATAAAAGCATGAATATATCCATGGCTGTACGACAACTGTGCGTGTTTTCATAGCTAGATATGTAGGTCGGTTTATAAAGCAGGTTGCATCTTGTTTTTTTTTCCGGGATTAGGCGCCACTGTACCACTCATAATTGATCGAAGATGGGACTCCAAGTTCTGCTGTGGTGGCCGAATATTATCGGTAAGAAACATTAGAATTGGAAGGAACTGTATATTTTGTATTTGTGTTATGTGCGAGGGCGTCAGTTCACCATGGCATGACAGCTGCGAACCCACGTAACTTGGCCTGGCTATTTACTAAACAACACACATCAGCCAGATTGCTAGAATAGTATCTTGGCTTTAGATAGTTAATGAATGTCACTATATGATTTTGACGCTGAAAGATGTCCCAGTAATGAGAAAAACACCCTAATTAATTTGAACTGTCCATGGCTAAGGAGGGTGACGTTATAACAAGTGAAGTGAAGCCTATATTGCTGTCACTGAATTATCTTGTCTGTTCTATATGTATGTATTTGTCTCTTCCAGGATACATTAGGATTGGCCTTGTGTTTGCTGCATGGGCTGCCTATAAGACGCCAGCAATCTTTGTCTCTCTTTACTCAATCTCCATAGCACTAGATGGTAATGTATCTGTTTACCTTGTTGACCTGTGGTGAGAGGCTTAGACATATAGGCCTACTTCGTAGACTTGAAATGGTGCTGCTGTTGGATCATATTTTACATTGATACATTCCAGTAGGCAACCAGTAGATAGATAGATAGATAGATAGATAGATAGATAGATAGATAGATAGATAGATAGATAGATAGATAGATAGATAGATTGATACTTTATTGATCCCCAAGGGGAAATTCAAGGTCCCAGTAGCTTAAAGACATCACACACAACATACACATGCATCATAAACAGGATTATAAAATAACAAATCCACATGAATAATATTGACAATAAAAGAAAAAAATACTAAATAAAAAATCCACATGAATGTACTAAGGGATGTATAAGTATGAGACGCTTGCAGTGACAGGGCAGAGACTGACCCTGTGATTCAATATGTATGGTAAGGTGCTCTATGAGAGTGTGTGTGTCATGGTGGTAGTGCAAATAGGTCCAATAGTGCAAGGATAAGAGGACCAGAGACCAGCATTTACCAGTGCAAGGGTAAAGTAAAAAAAAAAGACAACATTAAATAGGGGTATTATAAGGTAAGAAAGTAGACAGTAGGATAGACACAAATAAACAGTCACTATATTGAACATGTCTACATTGCAAACATTTTTCACAGAAAGAGAACCACAGGTGTAACTAATAACAATAATAATGTCTGCGTGTCATCTAAGTGCGCATTGGTGACAACATTAATACTATTAATTATACCTGTGCTTTACCTGCAATGACGATTTAAAAAAAAGGTCTACAGGCCTTTTTCACAGCAGACTTTTGATCACAAGTGTAAATAATAAAATGAATGATGGCTGAATTCCATTCAGCTGCTTCAGTTTCAGGCTCTGGGTAGTGTACGTGCTGGCTCACTTGGCACACACTCATGTCATGACCAAAATAGAATGTGAAAAGGTCTGTTTTGCTGCTAGTAGATGATGTTTTCAATAACTAAAGACCGGATTATTAAAAATTAATAAACAAGTGCGTAATAGCTCTAGTACTACGTAAGCGCATGCATCCACGTGTTCCTGCATTCACACGTTCATGTAGTCACACAACCTCACAGAGGCTTGACCTCCACGCCAAATGTCAGCCTCCTCAGGCAAAAACGGTGGCTGCTAAAAGGTAGGGGAATGTTTATGGATCAACCGACAGCGTGAGCTATAGAGCTTCAGACTAGAGCTGGGCGATATGGAGAAAATCAAATATTCTGATATTTTTTTTACCAAAAGCATCAATGTCGATATTGCGACGATATTGTTGGGTTGACTTTTGGTGCTTTCACAAAATATTAACGCAATCAGAGTTTTGATAAATAATCACCAATAATACGGATACAATGACTAACTGGGTAAAGGCAAATAACAGAGCACCTAAAACAGTCTGGTTAGTTAAGAAAATCACATCACTTTACTGTAATGCAGCCTATAAAACCAGGAAAAGACAACACTTGTGTCATATCAAGATATAACGATATCCAAAACATAAGACGATATCTACTGTCATATATCGATGTGAATATAATATCAATATATTGCCCAGCCCTACTTCAGACACAGCAGTAGACCACCGTTGTAGTATTGGGGCCTATTTTTATACTGTAGGTGTAACTAATACTATATTACTAATACTAATACTAATATACTATAGTATAGTGCTATAACAAGTGAAAATGGTCTATAGTAGGGCTGGACGATCATCAGAAAATCATGATATTCTTGACCAAATACCTCAATATCGATATTGTGGCGATATTCTAGGGTTGACAATTGGTGCTTTAACAAAATATCTTCACACTTAGATTTTAGATAAATAATCATCAGTAATGTGAACATAATGTCTAAGTGGGGAAAAGGCAAATAATAGAACAGTTACAACCGTCTGGTAAGTTCAGAAAAGTACATCACTTTGCTGTAATGCAGACTTTAAAACCAGGAAAAGACAACACTTATGCCATATCACGATATTACGATATCCAAAATCTAAGACGATATCTAGTCTTGTATCACGATATTGATATAATATTGATATATTGCCCAGCCCTACTATATAGGCTACTTTATGCAGCAGCGGTGCACAGAATTCATTAAAGCTATAGTGCGTAGTTTCTGCCGCCCCATGAGGAATTCTAAGTGATGATGACAAAACTGTGGCGCGTCCACATGATACAAGCCTCCCGTGACCGCGCTTTGTAGCAACTCATTTTGGCAATGGCTTGAATGTAACGGACGTTCAATAATATCAAAAAGTTACGCACTAAAGCTTTAATTCAAGTGTCTTTTTGGGCCCTCCTTACATGCAGGCCCTGTATACTCAGTCCCCTTTTTTCCCCTCAGTCCGACACCCATGACTTTTAATTTTAATTAATCAACCTGCATCCTATCATATCAAATAAAAGATAGACAACCTGAAAGGTATTATTGATAAAATGCTGATAATGGTACTGCATGAGTGAAGAACAGAATCTTAGGTATTGCTGTGTCCAGTTTCAAAACCCCAAAGATGCCTTGCCAGGAGGAATAGTTACTGAGTGCACATGACATGAGGGGTCTGTCTGCAGTATGTGGTGATGTTTTCTGTGCAGGAGTGGACGGCTGGCTGGCAAGGAGG